>NW_017101207.1:107330-113180 GCF_001263275.1 Habropoda laboriosa
ATTTCTTACAGAACAATGCCTTTAGAATTTCGACTTATCCGCGTCCTCAATAACCGAAGACGTGTCATAAACCAGGGTTCCTGAAGTGTCAATCCACACGCTCGTATAACGGCACTCTCGGCCGAGGATTGACCTGGCGGGAATTTCCGACGCGTCACCGAAGGACAGCGAAGATTCCACGCACCCGCAGGTAGGGCCCCACTCCTTCCAAGGAAAAGCGCGCTAAGGGCGTAATGGAAGGGTGAGTGCCACTCAAGGGGCACGTTGATTGGTAATTTATGCGTACATGAAAACCCAATCAGCGTGTCTTCTTGTACTTGGCGGGGGAGTCACGGCGGACTCCGGAAAAAGGTTGGGACTCGAGAGACAATCGCAAACAGTCACTCGTGCGAACAAGACGATCTCTCCAGCCGTTTCAAGTCCAAATCGAGTCTTAGACACAAAGTCGTCAATCGTTCGTGACGCACTCTACGTTTTGCTAACGTTCGAGCAAGGTAGATTTAACTAGTTACCCAAGATTAGTTTGGCGGGTAATAAGTCTGGTAGCCATTCAGAATTGCACCCTGCGGGAAATGTGTAATGATTTAAATAATAATTAAGATAATTACATAAAAGTGACACTGTGTTTTCTTGAAATTTGGCCAAACGTATATGAAAAATTTCAAGTCCCTTGTAATTATGTAAAAATGTGTTTATCCTAAAAGTCGCCTAAGAATGACATTTTCAAATGGTAACACTCTCTTAAAAGTCAGGGCTTTAAAAAATCACTGTTCTTTCATTCTAGTCGAGAAGAATTGAGTTGCAGCTGATATTATTCTTCACTGGCCTACTGCCAATCAAATTGTTACTATCAAACGATTGTTGGAACAATCAGCGACAAAACGATGTCAATCAGTTCGTTCAACTTATTAAAGATCAAATATTCTCGTTCGAACTTGATTGGTCGTATGAAATGGAACTAGTTTCGGAGCAATATTTGCCTCTGATAAAGTATCTGTTAATAACATCCTCAAATACAGAATTACTAAAAATGGCTGGAATTTTTTAATATCGTGCATTTCTGAGATTTTTATAAAGTTTCTCGAACTACGTTTTTTTTCAAGATTAAATATTCAACGATAAGCGAAACATGTAATTTCCATTGTATAATTTATATCTGTAGAATGTATGAACTTTAATTACATGCTCTATTCTTTAATTTTTCATTCAAAAGTATATTGTTCACAGATTTATGTGAATTCGATCAGTTCCCATTTTAATTTTAATCTGATTATTTATCAAAGCTTTCATTACTTTCACGTCAAAGAAATATTTAGACAAGAATGTAAGTGTTTCTTCGTACAATGGAAATTGTACCTATACACGAGTCTAAATAAATTCATGTCGTAATAATACTATATTAGGTGTAGAAATGAGTTCCTGCAAGTTTTATTTAAGAAGAATGAAAACACATTAATCATCGGAATAACGTCCATTATTGCAAAAAATACGCGATATCGTCATTACGCGAAATCCATTACAAATTTGAAAAATCTATTCAAGCCATCGTATTATGCATAAGAAATAATAAAACGTTGTCCTCTTCTATTTTGCTCAAAAATCTACCACTTACGAAAGAAAACCTTGGAACCTACTAAAGCGAACACCCTGTATATTTTTACTGAGATATAATATTAACCGTAGAGCGATCTTCGGGTCTTTTTTGACCCACCGCCTTTTTATATTTTTAGTAATTTTTGCTGTTATCAAGTTTACGTTCCTCAACATTATTTTAAACATTTATTGTCTAGGTTCATATGTCGCGTTGGAAACAAAAATTATTACACATAAGGTCTTAGGTCCTTTTTGACCCAAAAGTCTTAAGTGTACAGTCAAAACGAAGAACGCAATAGGGTTAACTTTGGCGAAGAAATGTTATTTAAATCGTATAATACTTTCTACACGAACATAATAGATGTCCTAATACTACCTAATACTATCCCTTCATATTTTGTTTCGTCTATATTTTTTATTACATAATAAACGAAACTCTTAATTATTTTTTTAGTACTTACTTTAAAATAGACCAATTTAACGTTATCATACATGTCATATGCATACCGTTGCATTTTATATATAAAAAAATTTGGTATTCCTCTTTCGTTTCGTATCTTTGCGTTTGGTTCCAAACTTATTGCCAGGGGTAGTACTTATGAACAGTGTTAGGACAGCAAGGGGACGATTTTATGATACGTGATTTCTAGTTCAGCAAACCGTTATTTTTAATTTAGCAGACCGGTCTGCAGCCAACGTGCGGCACGTAGAATTTCTCAAATATTAAAGAATAGGCTATTGTTCAGTCAGTAAGGCAAGGTATCATAAAGTCACCCCCAAAGGGTCTTCGAAACCGATGCAATTACCGAGGCCTCTCGGTACCTGACCTTCCGAACGAGTCGGAGAGTCAGAGTTGACCTGGGTTTTGTTGGCCAAATTTCCATCCAGCAAGGACCAGCTTCGTCACCCCCGCTCCAAGGACGTGACGCTCTCCTGGCGCAATGGAAGGGGATGATACGGGGTTGGTCACTTAGCAATTTTAAGAACCCCCCTTCGCGTCCCTTCTTCAAATTTTAGAAGATTTGGAGAAAGGACGACTCGATAAAAAGGCCGACTTAGCTTAAGACCACAGAGTGTTAGTACACAGACCATCAGTTACATTAGGAATAATAAGGATTGAGTCAGACTCTCAACGCAATACATTCAATCTTCAGACGGCACCTAGTGCAATATTCGAAGTACGCGGAAATTAGTACCCGAGTGCTTAACAAACAGCAATGTATATGAAAGAATATTACACACACTCTTTTGAATCCTACACAATCTCACTTCTAATATTCAATTAAAGAATTAACTCTTTTCCACCATTTTGAAACATTCACCTTATAGAACACTAGTCTCAGGACTAATACAATCAAACAACCAATCATATAGACTAAAATGACACACACGTTAGACAAAAAGTTCAAGCTGTTTGATCTAATTTAAAAAAAAAACTAATCTGCTTCGAAGGGTGCCCAAATATTTCTGTCCTTAACTGTAATTAAAATACGACCTTCTAATTGATTGCCTAAATCCAATTCCCAATGTGCAATTGATTGCAAAGGAGTTCTAAAATAATAAAAAAAAGAAGAAACCTTATAGAAAGTCGAACTTTTGAAACCGCCTTATCACATCAGAACGAGACTCTCCGCAAGCGTCACCCTAAAACAAACCAGTTCGTTCTGCATTCCCAGTTCCACGGTCGCACGAAGCATGCGTCCATTAACGGACTTCGTCTCTTTCGTCGTTCCACCTTCGTCTTACGCGAACGTTTCGTGCACGCGCCACGTTCCGTAGAGGGTGTATCCGTCTAACAAGACGCCTTGAAATCGACACGTGCCACCAGCCAACCCCACAGAAATCGAACGTTTGACGCTGTGGGCGAAAGGAACTTTGACGCGGCGACACTTGTGAGTGCGCTGGCGCGAGAATTAAAGCGTGCCAAAGGGTTGAACTTCGTGCCGCGCTTTTTGAACACCGACAGGCTTTGTGGTATAACGGCGCGAACGGTCGATCTGCATTCGTTCTAACGTTGATTAGAGTTGCTCTTCTGTGAGCTGCGTTCTCGAGGAGGTGTGGCTGTTGATTTGCGCATGAAGTGTGAACTTGGTGCGAGTTTGCGATTGTCTTCGACGTGTTCGTTTGTAAATTGAAATGTGGGAAAGATGAATTTTTGTTTTAGAGGAAGTTTAGTTGAACCCATTGACTGCTGGAAACTCGAAAGTAAAGCACTCGCTGTGTACGGCTGAGTTGTGGCGTTAATAGTCGTACTACGTGATACATTAGCCGAATCACTGTTTTGCTGAATATTTTGTATTTTATATTTGCAAAATAAATAATATATAAATATGAAATATAGAATGTAAATACGAAGACAATAGTTTCCAGAGCGTCTATAGGCGCCGATAGCAGTCAAAGGTTTCATTTAATTGAGGTACCATGAAGATTCTTTCTGAAGTATAGCGTTACGGAAGTTGATATTTCACACTAATTGTTTATGTAGTCAGGTTTTCTGAGACACCCAGTGTGTTCAGAAAATGTGTGACGATTGAGCAGTATGGATATTTGTAATATATACAGGATGTCCAAAAAGGTCAAAGCCAAACTTATATTACGTGTCAATGAGGTTGAGTAGGTAAAAAAAGTTTATATGAACTTATGCCCGAAAATTGGACAGTTATAAGCGCTCAAAGATTCTTATCAATTGTTATGACAGTTATTTATCTATTTATTTATTTGATTGTTAATCAACGGGTTTAAGAGCCCTTTAGTATACAGGCGCTGAAATTCACACAGAGCAGTAGTACATTGTACAGTACAAAATAAAGAAGAAAATCAAAGAAGAGAAAAAGAAGTTATAATAAATGTTCGAAGTTTCTTTCTTCTTTGTGTTTTTTCTGTACTTTCATAATACCAAAGCAAATGTATAGCATTCCATTTAAACAACACGAGATGATCTTAATACAACTTTAAAAAAGGAGAAGGTAAACATTTTTTTTCACAGTGACATTCTACATAAAAAATGATAATAAAAGTAGCCTTACACTTTTATCCTATCTCCTACAGTTCAGTAGTTATATCAAACGGCATTTTCCACTCACTGGAATTCGTCCTTCTAATTACCAATATTAGCAAAAATCAGAATGATCAATTCTCAAATAACACAAAATTTATTTATTCTTCCTACAGCACGCATTTTCAAACATTTAAACAGCACCATTTAAGAACGAACAGCTCCAAAGTAACAATGTTTCGAATTTCACTGAAAATTGTCGAACAATCATTTCGTTAGCCGTTCCAGTGGCTTCTTTCTCGTTGCATAATCCGTTCACCCAGTTCAGGCTGTCAGAAAATGAATACACGATCGTAATAACTCGCAATTAACCCGCAGGAAGCAAACAAACAGAACAATCGAACTGGCGCGTATGAAACGGTTCCCAATTCGTGTCGTAAAGTTAGCACTCCGCTCTGGAAGCGTAGTATAAGCTCGGAGAAAAGAGGGTACGGAGCGTTCGTTCGGGTAGTCTGTTTTATCTCAGTCGTTAAATCATTGCGATTCAAGGGGATACCGGCGGATAAACATCGCCTCGAGACGAGACGAACCTGAACTCTCCGCGCTTCTTCTTTCCATCGCAGCCTCAAGAATTACGCTCCGGATAATCGTGGCGGATCTCTGACGAAGTAGAGCGAAAGGCATTCGTCACGACTCGGTTAGATAGTCTGTCAGTACGGTTTCGTACGGATAGAGCGTGGAAAATGAAAGAAATTGGAGTCGAGAGTCTCGTGAACTTATTTCCAGAGAAGCGTGACGGTTGTTTTAATACTCTGCTTGGGGAATATCGTATCATTGAATCTGTTATCTTTTCGAAGCTTTATTTACTGTTTGTGCGCGTCATCTGTTTGTTAACCCTTTAGAGCACCGTGTGACTTGCAAGTTACGTATCCATTTATCTGTTAGGTGTGCAAGTTAATTCGATGCCTTTTGCACGAACTTCTGAAGACCAAATTTGCTATATTTTTTCAGAGGGGTATTCGCCAGTTGCTCGATAAATTGAAACTAGTGATCTTAGATAAGGGAGGTTATTTCGGACATTAAAATTGTATTTGATTTCTTATACATAAATGTTGAAATTTGTGAAAAAAGGCACCGAATTGTAATAATATCCTTTATAGTTTCATTTTATTTGTTTATTTCTATACTAGTGCTGCATATTGCTGTACTATTACATTATACCAGCCAAATTTTTATAACAATTACCATTTAAAAATTTAAAA
>NW_017101207.1:113649-117565 GCF_001263275.1 Habropoda laboriosa
AAAATTACCATTTACAAATTTACAATTATTACATTTTATTATAATTATTATTTTATATATTTATTCTTGCTTCTCCCGTTAAAATGTAAAATTCTGATCACCTGTAATTTTTCTTCTTATGAACGTCGAAAAAGTGAGTTATAAAGGGTTAAGCATGCTTTGGTTGCTTTTAGAATTTTGTTAAAATTCATTTGAAATGTATAAAATTATAGATTTAATGAAATTTTAATTGTCTTCTTAACAATTTTGTTTTACTATCGGAATTATCTGTATTGTTCTTTAAGTAGAATTAAACATACTGCACATTATTCGCATCAAATGATTCACAATCTCATCTGAAAAATACAAAGTATAGATGATTAGATTTTTTCATAGAATTAAACCTTCAGTTTAAAAAGGAATTGAAGTATTTTAAAGTAAGATACACAGAAGATTCACAAGTGTTCTTAAAATAGCGTTTCCTTTTTCCATTTTGGGTCCCTTCATTTATTTATCGTTCCTGCGGCGCGAAAGATAAAAATATGAACCCTCTGGGAACACGTCGTTCCGAAAGTGAGGAGAGAGTATCCCCGAATTATTTGAAAGAGCAGCTCGCGAGACAGGAAAATTCACAAATTTCGTTTTAGCAAACTGTCAGCGGGCTTCCCGAACGATACGCGTTTTTCTTTCATTTCAGAAAGAAGGACGGAATTTAGGGGCACTTTGTGATCGATATGCCTTCGAATATTCAGGCTCGATATCGCGTATAAACTTATTTCACACTATATTCTGCTTTGGAAAGTGAAATGTGATATTCTTCAATCTCGTTTAATTCATTAGAACAAAGAATAATTGATATGTTAGAAACAATTTTTGCTTACTTTTGCAATGAAAAGTCACTTGAAATGATTGCAATTCTACCACCCGAAGTTGTACTGTTATGCCGCAGCAAAAAGAGGAATCTTAAAGAACATTTTCTTGGTGTGCAAGAGTAGTTTTATTAATATTTTACAGGAATCACGTACAGAGGACGTTTTTACTGTGACGTGCGCGGGACCAGGTGAAACCGACCATTGACCAAAATGTGCGTTCGTTTTTCCTGGAGTTTATACCTTTTTGATGAGTAACCCTGTGTAGCCTACCAAAATATTCACCGTTATTGGACAACTGGGATACCAGGGTACCTGTATAGGAAAAATTATAATTAGACGAATTATGAATGAAAATTTTGGGAAGAAATTATACAGAATACAAAATTGTTAATGCTACTTATTTATTAAAGTAAAATATTTAAATTATAATGATTAATTTACTGTAGGACAATTTTTGCAGATGGTAATTGTGTTTGCATGTTCATCGCAAACTGGTAGTAAACATTTCTGACAGCTTTTGACAGATCTGCCTGACACATGTGACATGATCCTACAACTCTTTTTCTTCCACTTGCATCTAACGAGAACAACGTCGATTGTACTGTTTATTGGGCGTGATGTAAATAGTATACTGCCTATTGCTAATTTAATTGAAAAGTGTCGCATTATTTGGATAATTGAAGCTCGATTTTGAATAGTTCAAATACAAAGTTCTTCTCCTAATTGGCGTAAAAATATACGACGATCATTTGTTTGCTTATGCAAGATGCTATTATTTGAGTGATATATAAGGTAGGAGGAAAGAGCGGCAATATCTAATATGTTATAAAAAGTATGTCTAGTTGACACTTGCGAGTTTAGTATTATACTTGGTTGCTTGAAAGGGAATTGAGCCCGATCTTGCTTGTGTCAAACGGCGACTATATAGGTACTGCTCTACTTTAAAGTTCAGGGTAACTCTGAACTGTGACTGTCCCAGAGCCTCAGAAATCATGCCCTTATATACCCAAAAATCTGTAATTTTTTGGTGGTGGAGGCCCTAATTTTCCCATGAGAACGAAACGCGTTCGTTTATTTTATCTCAAGGGGGTGAGCTCTACGTCAAACGGCGACTATACAGATACTGCTCTACTTTAAAGTTTAGGGTAACTCTGAACTGTGACTGTCCCAGAGCCTCGGAAATCATGCCCTTATATACCCAAAAATCTGTAATTTTTGGGCGGTGGGGGCCCTAATTTTCCCATGAGAACGAAACGCGTTCGTTTATTTTATCTCAAGGGGGTGAGCTCTAGGCGGATGTCTCGGCGTCGCTGTGTCGGCTAGTCTGCGTACGTAACACAGCATTACCAGTATGCATTGTTGATAATAGTATGACGGTTTTTTCCCCTTTCGGCACATACGAACAAAGTGTAATATTTTCATGGTATCCAAATAAGTAGCTAATTGCTAAAGAATTTAGAATAAATTTCTAAAGAGCAAGATGAGCAAGTAGTGAGTCAAGATGAACATGCATGCATACGAACGACAGGGACTGTTGACTTTATCGTGGAATTACATTGTAGTTTCGAATAATTTTTCGCTAAAATCTTTTATAACAGGATTTGGTATATTACAGGAAGGAAAAATTAAGAGCATCGGACAAGAATGACAGTAAAATTATCGCTACATATCTAATGTATAAGACGCTTGGGTGTAAATAAGTTTGAAGCTTAATTATTTAAAATATTTTATATCAATTGTTTTCACGAAACGTTAATCGATATAAAAGTGTCCAAAGAATAGGGATCTGGAACCGTTTTGCGATATTTTGTCAAGAACATTAAAAATTTCTGAAGAAAATATAGAGTACGTAACACAGCATTACCAGTATGCATTGTTGACAATAGTATGACGGTTTTTTCCTCTTTCGGCACATACGAACAAAGTGTAATATTTTCATGGTATCCAAATAAGTAGCTAATTGCTAAAGAATTTAGAATAAATTTCTAAAGAGCAAGATGAGCAAGTAGTGAGTCAAGATGAACATGCATGCATACGAACGACAGGGACTGTTGACTTTATCGTGGAATTACATTGTAGTTTCGAATAATTTTTCGCTAAAATCTTTTATAACAGGATTTGGTATATTACAGGAAGGAAAAATTAAGAGCATCGGACAAGAATGACAGTAAAATTATCGCTACATATCTAATGTATAAGACGCTTGGGTGTAAATAAGTTTGAAGCTTAATTATTTAAAATATTTTATATCAATTGTTTTCACGAAACGTTAATCGATATAAAAGTGTCCAGAGAATGGGGATCTGGAACCATTTTGCGATATTTTGTCAAGAACATTAAAAATTTCTGAAGAAAATATAGAAATGGGCACCCGGGTACCCGTTTGGTTACACAAGGGGTAAGCCGTTCGAGCTTCGAACGGCCAAAGGGTCCTCTTGGTGCGTCAGATCTTGTGACTAATATCTATAATAGTATGAGTATTATCACCACCCGGGTACCCGTTTGGCTACACAAGGGGTAAGCCGTTCGAGCTTCGAACGGCCAAAGGGTCCTCTTGCTGCGTCAGATCTTGTGACTAATATCTATAATAGTATGAGTATTATCACTATCCTAACAGTACTATGTGCAAGGGTTCCGGCTTCGTACTGGAACCTCGATTTCGCCGACAAAACGTCACAAATGTGGGATTTAATTTGTGACTGAAGTTCGGAAAATGTATTAAAATAACAATAATAATAATAGTTTATTAGCAATAGTAAATGGAACTGAACTAAATGTTTATGTCAACCCTGAACCACAGTTTCCACACTGCATTCTCTCCACACAATCTTTCGTTCCACGCTATCAACTTTATCAACGCTGTCTACTCTCTTCCAAATCTTACCCCACACTCTGTCACTCATTCCACGATCTTCCCTTTTAACACACGCACCCTCTCCATTCTCTCCCGAACATTCATACTCCCACCACGCATAGACACTCCTGGGTTTTTCCACAAATGTTAAACTAACTTAAAACCTGTTGTCTGTTCTCTACCTGAGCTTTTCATTGCCCTCGCCATTCGA
>NW_017101208.1:0-3421 GCF_001263275.1 Habropoda laboriosa
AACCATTAATTTGTATTCGGTACCAAAAAAAGGTAAGATTTAGTAAGGAACATTTATTTGATGTAATTTTTTCGAACGACGAAATTTTTAATTATCTGTATTTGCTCCCATCATCGTAGTTCGAAAAGTCGACGCCGATGACCAGAATGCATAGCAGAAATGTACTGCATTTAGAGTACGAGTATCATTCCGGCACGTTAGGTGAAAGTCGCGAAGTACTACTATAACCATGTGCGACGTAATCTGTGTATATTCGCTTCGTTTAACAGTAACATCGGCACCGCTTCAGGTTTGAATACCAAAGCACACCTTTGTATTCGGTATCAAAAAATGATAAGATTTATTGTATATATTTAGCTGAAGGAATCATATTTAAAGACGAAATATTTAATTATGTGTATTTGCCCCCACCATCGTATTTCGAAAATTCGGAGCCGATGTCTAGAATGCACAGCAGAAATGTACTCCAATTAGAGGACGAGAATCGTCCCAGTATGATATGCGAAGGTCGCGAAGAACTACTATAACCATGTGGGACGTTATATGTGTATATTCGCTTCGTTTATCAGTAACACGGCAACCGTGTGATATATTGAAGAACCAAGCACACCTATGTATCCGGTACCAAAAAAGGTAAGGTTTGGTTGGGAACATTTATTGGTTGTAATTATTATTAACGTCGAAATATTTAATTATCTGAATTTTCCTCCCACATCGTAGTTCGGAAATTTGACGCAGGTGTCCAGAATGCATAGCAGAACCTTACGCCATTTGGAGGACGAGAATTGTCAAAGTATGTTTAGGAAGTTCGCGAAGAACTACTATAACCGTGTGCGACGTTATATGTGAATATTCGCTTCGATTAACAATAACATCGGCACCGTTTGAGGTTTGAATAACAAAGCACACCTTTGTTTACGGTATCAAATCTGGTAGATTTCGTTGGTCACATTTAGTTTTAGGAACTACTTTAACGTCGAAATATTTATTTATCTGTATTTGCCCCGACCATCGTAGTTCTTATAATCCCCGCCGTCCTCCAGAATTCATAGTTGAATCGTACGCTATTTAGAGTACGAGTATCGTGCCAGTACGTTACGTGAAAATCGCGAAGAAACACTATCACCTAGCCGACGTTATATTTGTATATTCAGTTCGTTCAACAGCAACACAGCAACTCTGTAAGATATTGAAAAAACAAACCACTCCTTCGTATTCGGATCAAAACAAGGTAAGATATGGTTGGGTCTATTTATTTGTTGCCATTATGTCTAAAGTAGAAATATTTAATTATCTGTACTTTCCCCCACCATCGCAGTTCGGAAATTCGACGCCGATGTCCAGAAAGCATAGCAGAAACGTACGCCATTTAGAGGACGAGAATCGTCTCAGTATGATATGCGAAGGTCGCGGAGAACTACTATCTCCATGCGCGACGTTATATGTCTATATTCGCTTAGTTTAACAGTATCACGGGAACCGATTAAACTATGGAAAAAAAAATCTCACCTTTATATTCGGTACCAAAAAATGGTAAGATTTCGTGGGGAACATTTATTTGTTGGAATTATTTCTAAAGATGAAATATTTTATTATTTGTATTTTCCACCACACCATAGGCCGAAAATTCGACGCCGGCGTACCGAATGCCTAGCATAACCGTGCGCCATTTAGAGGACGTGAATCGTCCCAGTATGATATGCGAAGGTCGGAAGTAATACTATAACCATGTGCGAGCTTATAAGTGTATATTCGCTTCGTTTAACAGTAACAACGGAAACGCTTGAACTTTGAATAACAAAGCATACCTTTGTATTCGGTACCAAAAACAGGTAAGAATTCGTTGGGAACATTTATTTGTTGGAATTATTTCTAACGACGAACATTTAATTATCTGTATTTTCCCCACATCGTAGTTCGAAAATTCGGCGCCGATGTCCAGAATGCATAGCGGAACCGTACGCCACTTGGAGGACGAGAATCGTCCCAGTATGATATGGGAAAGTCGCGAAGAACTACTTTAACCATGTGCGGCGTTATTGGTGTCTATTCGTTTTGTTTAACAGTAACACGGGACCTTTTGATCTATTGAAAAAACAGACCACACCTTTGTATTCGGTACCAAAAAAATGTAAGGTTTCGTTGCATACATTTAGCTGTAGCAATTGCTTATAAAGTCGAAATATTTAGTTATCTTTATTTGCCCCCATCATCGTAGAGAGAGAATTAGACGCCGATGTCCAGAATGCCAAGCAGAAATGTACTCCATTTAGAGTATTAGTACCGTACGAGTACGTTTCGTGAAAATCGCAAAGAAATAATATCACTAAGCGTGCCGTTATATGTGAATATTCGCCAAGTTTAACAGTAACGCGGGAACCCTTTGAGCTTTGAATAACAAAGCACACCTTTGTAATCGGAATCCAAAAAAGGTAAGATTTCGTTGGATACATTTAGCTGAGGGAATTATATATAAAGTCGAAATTTATAATTATCTATATTTGAATCCTCCAACGTAGTTCTAAAATTCGACGCCGGCGTCCACAATGCATAGCTGTACCGTGCGCAATTTAGAGGACGTGAATCGTCCCAGTATGATATGCGAAGGTCGTGAAGAAATACTATAACCATATGCGACGTTATATGTGTATATTCGCTTCGTTTAACAGTAACACGGCAAAACTTGTGAGATATTGAAATAACAAACCACAACATTGTATTCGGTACCAAAAAAAGGTAATATTTCGTTGGATACATTTAGCTGAAGGAATTATTTTTAAATCCGATATATTTAAATATCTGTATTTGACCCCGCAATCGTCGTTCAAAAAATTGCGCGCCAATGTCCAGAATCCATAGCAGAATCGTACTACATTTAGAGGACGTGAATCGTCCCAGTATGATAACCGAAGGTCGTGAAGAAATACTCTAACCATGTGCGACGTTATATTTGTATATTCGCTTCGTTTAACAGTAAGAACGGAAACGTTTGAGCTTTAAATATCAAAGCACACCTTTATATTCTGGGTCGTAAAATTGTAAGATTTATGGTGTACATTTATCTGCAGGAATTATTTATAAAGTCGAAATATTTAGTTATCTATATTTGCCCCCACCATCGTAGAGAGAGTATTGGACGCCGATGTCCAGAATGCATAGCAGAATCGTACTCCATTTAGAGTACGAGTATCGTACCAGTACGTTGCGTGAAAATCGCGAAGAAATAATATCTCTAAGCGTGACGTTATATGTGTACATTCGCCTTGTTTAACGGTAACACGGTAACCGTTTGAGCTATTGAAAAAACAAACCACACTTTTGTATTCGCTTCCAAACAAAGGTAAGGTTTCGTTGGTCGCATTTAGTTTTAGGAATTATTTTTAACGTAGAAATATTTAATTATCTGTATTTTCCCCCACAT
>NW_017101208.1:4511-5146 GCF_001263275.1 Habropoda laboriosa
GAAGGAATTATATTTAAAGTCGAAATAAGTATATATCTGTATTTGACCCCACCACGGTAGTTCGAAACTTCGACGCCGCTTCCAGAATGCATAGCGGAATCTAACACCATTTGAGTACCAATATCGCCGCAGTATGCTATGCGAAGGTCGCGAAGAAATACAATCTCCAAGCGCGACGTTATAGGTGTATATTCGCATCGTTTTACAGTAACACCGGAAACGTTTGAGCTATTAAAATAACAAGCCACATCTTTGTATTCGGTACCGAAAAAGGTAAGATTTCGTTGGTCACATTTAGTTTTAGGAATTATTTTTAACGTCGAAATATTTAATTATTTGTATCTTCCCCCACATCGTAGTACGAAAATTCGGCGCCGATGTCCAGAATGTATTGCAGAAATGTACTCCATTTAGTGTAAGAATACCGTACCTGTACGTTACGTGAAAACCGTGAAGAAATAACATCTCAAAGCGTGACGTTATATGTATATATTCGGTTCGTTTAACAGTAACACGGAAACCGATTGAGCTATGAAAAAACAATCCACACCTTCGTATTCGGTACCAAAACCGGGCAAGATTTCGTTGGGAACATTTATTTGTAGGGAATATTTTTAAAGTCGCAATATTTAGTT
>NW_017101208.1:5363-5861 GCF_001263275.1 Habropoda laboriosa
TTGTATTCGGTTCCAAAAAAAAGGTAAGATTTCGTTGGGATCATTTATTTGTTGGATTTATTTTTAACGTCGAAATATATAATTATCTGTATTTTCCTCCCACATCGTAGTTCTAAAATTCGACGCTGTTGTCCAGAATGCGTAGCAGAATCGAACGCCACTTAGAGTACGAGTATCCCCCCAGGATGTTATATGAAAGTCGCGAAGAACTACTATTACCGAGCCGCGTTATATTTGTATATTCGCTTCGTTTAACAGTAACATGGCAAAAGTGTGAGATGTTGAAGGACCAAGCACACATTTGTATTCGGTATTAAAAAATGGTACCATTTCGTTGGACACATTTAGTTTTAGCTAATATTTTTAAAGTCGTAATATTTAGTTATCTGTATTTGTCCCCACCATCCTAGAGAAAGAATTCGACGCAGATGTCCAGAATGCATAGCAGAAACGTATTCTATTTAGAGTATGATTATCGTACTGGTACGTTACGTGAAA
>NW_017101208.1:6633-9592 GCF_001263275.1 Habropoda laboriosa
TTTTCCCCCACATCGTAGTTCGAAAATACTGCGCCGATGTCTAGAATGCATAGCAGAATCGTACTCCATTTCGAGTACGAGTATCGTACAGGTTCGTTACGTGAAAGACGCAAAGAAATACCATCTCCAAGCCTGACGTTATATGTGTATATTCGCTTCGCTTAACAGTAAAACGGGAAACGTTTGAGCTTTGGAAAAAACCAACCACAACTTTGTATTGGGTACCAAAGTAAGGTAAGATTTCGTTGGTCACATTTAGTTTTAGGAATTATTTTGACGTCGAAATATTTAATTATCTGTAGTTTGCCCCCAGCATCGTAGTTCGAAAATTCGCCGCCGATGTCCAGAATGAATAGCAGAATCTAACTGCATTTCGAGTACGAATAACGCCGCATTATGTTATGTTAATGTCGCGAAGAACTACAATCGCCTAGCCGACGTTATAGGTGTATACTCGCTTCGTTTCACATTATCATGGCAACCGTGTGGGGTATTGAAGAACCAAGCACACCTTTGTATTCGGTACCAAAAAAAGATAAAATTTTGCTGGGAACATTTATTTGTTGGAATTATTTCTAACGACGAGATATTAAATTATTTGTATCTTCCCCCGCATCGTAATTCGAAAATTCGACGCCGGCGTCCAGAATGCATAGCAGAACCATACGCCAATTAGAGGACGAGAATCGTCCCAGTAAGATATGCGAATGTCGCGCAGAACTACTATCGCCTAGCCGACGTTATATGTGTATATTGGCTTCGTTTAACAGTAACACGGAAACTGTTTGAGCAATTGAAAAAACAGTCCACACCTTCGTATTCGGTACCAAAAAAAGGCAAGATTTCATTGGGAACATTTATTTGTAGGGAACATTTTTAAAGTCGAAATATTTTGTTATCTGTATTTGCCCCCACCATCGTAGTACAAAATTCGACGCCGTCATCCAGAAAACAGCAGAATCGTATTCCATTTCGAGTACGACATTTGGCGCAGTATGTTATGTCAAAGTCTCGAAGAACTACTATCTCCCAGCCGACTTTATAGGATTATATTCCCTTCGTTTAACAGTAACAAGGCAACCGTGTGAGATATTGAAGAACAAAGCACACATTTGAATTCGTTATTAAAAAAGGGTAAGGTTTCGTTGGTCACATTTAGTTTTAGGAATAATTTTTAAAGTCGAAATATTTAATTATCTGTATTTTCCTCCCACATCGTAGTTCGAAAATTCGATGCCGACGTCCAGATTGTATAGCAGAATCAAATACCATTTAGAGTACGAATATCGCCGCAGTAGGTTATGTGGAAGACGCGGAGAACTACTATCGCTTAGACGACGTTATATATGTATTTTCGCTTCGTTTAACCGGTACACAGGAACCGTTTGAGGTAATGAAAAAACAAACCACAAATTTATTCGGCACCAAAAAAAGGTAAGATTTCTTTGGTCACATTTAGTTTTAACAATTATTTTTACGTCGAAATATTTAATTATCTGTATTTTCTCCCACATCGTATTTCTTATATTCGACGCCATCGTCCAGAATGCATAGCAGAATCTTACGCCAAATAGAGTACGACAATTGCCGCAGTATGTTATGTTAATGTCGCGAAGAACTACAATCGCCTAGCCGTCGTTATAGGTGTATTTTCGCTTCGTTTAACAGTAACACGGCAACCGTGTGAGATATTGAAGAACCAAGAACACCTTTATAAACGAATCAAAAAATTCTAAGATTTCCTTGGTTATATTTAGCTGAAGGAATTATATTTAAATTCGAAAAATTTAATAATCTGTTTTTTCCCCCACTTCGCAGTCCGAAAATTCGACTCCGGTGTCCAGAATGCATAGCAGAAATGTACTCCATTTAGAGATCGAGTACCGTACCTGTACGTAACGTGAAAATCGCGAAGAAATAATATTTCTAGCGTGACGGTATATGTTTATATTCTATTCGTTTAACTGGTACACGGGAACCGTTTGATCTATTGAAAAAACAAACCACAACTTGTATTCGGTACCAAAAAAAAGTAAGGTTTCGTTGGTCACATTTAGTTTTAGCAATTATTTTTACGTCGAAATATTTAATTATCTGAATTTTCTCTCACATCATAGTTCGAAAATTCGACGCCGGCGTCCAGAATGCATAGCAGAATCATACTCCATTTAGAGTACGGGTATCGTACCAGTACGTTACGTGAAAATCGCGAAGGAATACTATCTCCAAGAGCGATGTTATATATGTAAATACACTTCGTTTAACAGCAACACGGAAAATTTTTGAGCTATTGAAAAAACAAACCACATCTTTGTATTCGGTACCAAAAAGGTAAGATTTCATTGGATACATTTAGCTGAAGGAATTATATTTAATGTCGAAATATTAAATTATCTGTGTTTTCCCCTACTATCGTAGTTCGAAAATACGGCGCCAATGTCCAGAATGCATTGCAGAATCGTACTCCATTTAGAGTACGAGTATCGTACCGGTACGTTTCGTGAAAATCGCCAAGAAATACTACGTTGAAGCGAGACGTTATATGTGTATTTTCGCTTCGCTTAACAGTAAGAACGGAAAAGTATGAGCTTTAAATATCAAAGCACACCTTTATATTCGGGGTCGAAAAATTGTAAGATTTATTGTGTACATTTATCTGACGGAATTATTTATAACGTCGAAATATTTAGTTATCTGTATTTGCCCCCACAATCGTATTCCGAAAATTCGTGGCCGATGTCCAGATTGCATAGCTGAATATTACTCCATTTCGAGTACCAGTATCTTACCGGTACGTTACGTGAAAATCGCGAAGAAATACTATCTCCAAGCGCGACCTTATAGGTGCATATTCGCTTCGTTTTACAGTAACACAGGAACCGTTTGAGCTATTGAAAAAAGAAACCACTCCTTTGTATTCGGTACCAAAAAAAGGTAAGCTTTCGTTGGCCACATTTAG
>NW_017101208.1:10060-11513 GCF_001263275.1 Habropoda laboriosa
TTTAACAGTAACACGGGAACCATTTGAGCTATTGAAAAAACAAACCACACTTTTGTATTCGGTACCAAAAAAAAAGGTAAGATTTCGTTGGTCACATTTAGTCTTAGAAATTATTTTTAACGTCGAAATATATAATTATATGTATTTTCCTCCCACATCGTAGTTCGAAAATTTGTCGCCGGTGGCCAGGATGCATAGCAGAACCGTACACCATTTAGAGAACGTGAATCGTCCCAGTATGATATGCGAAGGTCGCGTAGAACTATGATTACCATGTGCGACGTAATGTATGTGTACTCGCTTCGTAGTACAGTAACACGGGAACCGCTTGAGCTAAAAAAAAACCAATCCCTTCATATTCGGTACCAAAAAATGATAAGATTTCGTGGGGAACATTTATTTGTTGGAATTATTTCTAACGACGAAATATTTAATTATTTGTATTTTCCCACACTTCGTAGTTGGAGAATTCGCCGCCGGCGTCCGGAGTGCATTGCAGAACCGTACGCCATTCAGAGTACGAGAATAGCCTCAGTATGTTATGTGAAAGTCGCGAAGAAATACTAACTCCAAGCCCGACGTTAGAGGTGTACATTCGTTTTGTTTAACAGTAGCACGGGACCTTTTGATCTATTGAAAAAACAGACTACACCTTTTTATTCGGTACCAAAAAAAGATAAGATTCCGTTGGGAACATTTATTTGTTGGAATTGTCTAACGACGAAATATTTAATTATTTGTGTTTTCCCCCACATCGTACTTCGATAATTCAACGCCGGTGTCCAGAATGCATAGCAGAATCAAGCACCATTAGAGTACGAGTGTTGCCGCAGTATGATCTGTGAATATCGCGAAGAACTACTATTACCGAGCCGCGTTATATTTGTATATTCGCTTCGTTTAACAGTAACACGGGAACAGTTTGAGGTAATGAAAAGACAGGCCACACCTTTGTATTCGGTACTAAAAAAAGGTAATGTTTCATTGGATACATTTAGCTGAAGGAATTATTTCTAACTACGAAATATTTAATTATTTGTGTTTTCCCCCACATCGTAGTTCGAAAATTCGACGCCGGAGTCCAGAATGCATAGCAGAACCGTACGCCCTTTAGAGGACGAGAATCGTCCCAGTATGATATGCGAAGGTCGCGAGGAAATACTAAAACCATGTGCAACGTTACGTGTGTATATTCGCTTCATTTAACAGTAACACGGTAACCGTTTGAGCTATTGAAATAACCAACCACATCTTTATATTCGGTACCAAAAAAAGGTAAGATTTCGTTGGATACATTTAGCTGAAGAAATTATCGTTAAGGTCGAAATATTAAATTATCTGTATCTGCTCCCACCATCGTAGATCGAAAATTCGACGCCGGCGTCCAATATGCATAGCAGAATCGTACTCCATTTCGAGTACGAGTATCGTACCGGTACGTTACGTGAAAATC
>NW_017101208.1:11535-11738 GCF_001263275.1 Habropoda laboriosa
GTTTATTCGGGATCAAAAAATTGTAAGATTTCGTTGGATACATTAAGCTGAAGGAATTATATTTAAACAAACAACACCTTTGTATTCGGTATCCAAAAAATGTTAAGATTTCGTTGGGAACATTTATTTGTAGGGAAACGTGGTAGTTCGAAAATTCGGCGCCGATGTCCAGAATTCATAGCAGAATCATACTCCATTTAGAG
>NW_017101208.1:12973-15029 GCF_001263275.1 Habropoda laboriosa
ACAGTAAGGCCGGAACCGTTTCAGCCTTGAATAACAAACACACCTTTTTATTCTGTATCAAAAAATGGTAAGATTTCGTTGGTGACATTTAGTTTTAGGAATTAATATTAACGTGGAAATAATTAATTATATGTATTTGCCCCCACCATCTAATTTCGTAAAGTCGCGGCCATGTCCAGAATGCATAGCAGTTCAAACACAATTAGAGTACGAATATCGCCGCTGTACTTTATGTTAATGTCGCGAAGAACTACTATCGCCTAGCCTTCGTTATAGGTGTAAATTCCCTTCGTTCAACAGTAACACGGCAACCGTGTGAGATATTGAAGAACAAAGCACACCTTTAAATTCGGAATCAATAGATTGTAAGATTTATTGTATACATTTAGCTGAAGGAATTATTTTTAAAGTCGAAGGATTTAATTATCTGTATTTTCTCCCACATCGTATTTCTTATATTCGACGCCGAAGTCCAGAATGCATAGGAGAATTGTACTCCATTTAGAGTACGAGTTTCGTACCGGTACGTTACGTGAAAATCGTTAAGAAATACTATCTCAATGCGCGACGTTATATATGTATATTAGCTTCGTTTACCAGAATCACGGGACCGTTTGAGCTATTGCAAATACAATCCACACCTGCGTATTCGGTACCAAAAAAAGGTAAGATTTCGTTGGGAACATTTACTGGTTGGAATTCTGTCTAACGACGAAATATTTAATTATCTGTACTTGCCCCCACCAGCGTAGTTCGAAAATTCGGCCCCATTGTCCAGAATGCATGGCAGAATCGTACTCCATTTAGAGTACGAGTACCGTACTGGTACGTTACGTGAAAGACGCGAAGAATTACTATCTCCAAGCGTGACGTTATATGTGTATATTCGCTTTGTTTAACAGTTACACGGGAACCGTTTGAGCTTTCAATAACAAAGCACACATTTTTATTCGGCATCAAAAAATGGTGAGAATTCTTGGGTCATATTTAGTTTCAGGAACTATATTTAATGTCGAAATATTTAATTATCTGTATTTTCCCCCACGATCGTAGTTCGAAAATTCGGCGCCGATGTCCAGAATGCATTGCATAATCATACTCCATTTAGAGTACGATTTTCGTACTGGTACGTTATGTGAAAGATGCGAATAACTACTATCTCCAAGCGCTACGTTATTGGTGTATATTCGCTTTGTTTAACGGTAACACGGGAACCGTTTGAGCTACTGAAAAAAGAAACCACAAATTTGTATTCGGTACCAAAAGAAGGTAAGATTTCGTTGGTCACATTTAGTTTTAGGATTTATTTTTACCGTTGAAATATTTAATTATCTGTATTTTCCTGTGACATCGTAGTTCGAAAATTGGACGCCACGTCCAGAATGCATAGGAGAATCAAATACCATTAGAGAACGAATATCGCCGCAGTAGGTTATGTGAAAGTCGCGAAGAACTACTATCGCCTGGAATCAAATACCATTAGAGAACGAATACCGCCGCAGTAGGTTATGTGAAAGTCGCGAAGAACTACTATCGCCTAGCTGATGTTATCGGTGTATATTCCCTTCGTTTAACAGTAACACGGGAACCGTTTGAGCTATTGAAAAAACAAACCACACCTTCGTTTTGGTACCAAAAAAAGGTAAGATTTCGTCGGTCACATTTAGTGTTAGGAATTATTTTTACGTCGAAATATTTAGTTCGCTGTATTTGCCCCCATCATGGTAGCTCTAAAATTCGAAGCCGTCGACCAGAATGCATAGTAGAATCGTACGTCATTTAGAGTATAAATATCTCCGCAGTATGTTATGTTAATGTAGCGAAGAACTAGTATCGCCTAGCCGACGTTATATGGTTATATTCGCTTCGTTTAACATTAAGACCGGAACCGTTTGAACTTTGAATAACAAAGCACACCCTTGTATTCTGTATCAAGAAATGGTAAGATTTCATTGGTCATATTTAGTTTTAGGAATTATTATTAACGTCGAAATATTTAATTATCTGTATTTTCCCACGCCATCGTAGTTCGAAAATGCGGCGCCGAAGTCCTGAA
>NW_017101208.1:15481-15765 GCF_001263275.1 Habropoda laboriosa
CGTACCGGTACGTTACGCGAAAATCGCGAAGAACTACTATAACAGTGTGCCACGTTATATGCGTATATTCGCTTCGTTTAACATTAACATCGGCACCGTTTGAGGTTTGTATAACAAAGCACACCTTTATATTCGGTTCCAAAAAACTGTAATATTTCGTTGGATACATTAAGCTGAAGGAATTATATTTAAATTCGAAATATTTAATTATCTGTATATTCCCTCTCATCGTAGTTCGAAAATTCGGCGCCGATGTCCAGAATTCATAGCAGAATCGTACTCCA
>NW_017101208.1:15931-20398 GCF_001263275.1 Habropoda laboriosa
TTTCTTTAGGAACATTTATTTTTTGGAATTATTTCTAACCACGAAATATTTAATCATCTGTATTTTCCACCACATCGTAGTCCTTATATTCGAAGCCGTGATCCAGAATGCATAGCAGAATCGCACGCCATTTAGAGTACGACAATTGTCGCATTATGTTTTGTGAAAGACGCGAAGAACTACTATCGCCTTGCTGACGTTACAGGTTTATATATACTTCGTTTAACAGTAACACGGCAACCGTGTGAGATATTGAAATTCCAAGGACCCCTTTATATTCGGGATCAAATAATTGTAAGATTTCGTTGGATACATTTAGCTGAAAGAATTATATTTTCGAAATATTTAATTATCTGTATTTTCCCCCAACATTGTTGTTCGAAAAGTCGACGCCGGCCTCCAGAATGCATGGAAGAACCGTACGCCATTTAGAAAAGGTGAATCGTCCCAGTATGATATGCGAAGGTCGCGAAGAACTACTCTAACCATGTGCGGCGGTACATGTGTATATTCGCTTCGTTTAACAGTAACAGGGCAACGTTTGAGCTATTAAAAAAACAAAGCACACCTTTGTATTCGGTATCAAGAAATGTTAAGATTCTGTTGGTCACATTTAGTTTTAGGATTTATTATTAACGTCGAAATATTTAATTATCTGTATTTTCCCACACATCGTAGTTCGAAAATACTGTGCCGATGACTAGAATGCATAGCAGAATCGTACTCCATTTCGAGTACGAGTATCGTACCGGTACGTTACGTGAAAATCTCGAAGAAATACTATCCCCAAGCGCGACGTTATAGGTGTTTATTAGCTTCGTTTACCAGTATCACGGGAACCGTTTGAGCTATTGAAAAAACAAACCACACCTTTGTATTCGGTACCAAAAAAAGGTAAGATTTCTTTAGGAACATTTATTTTTTGGAATTATTTCTAACGACAAAGTATTTAATCATCTGTATTTTCCACCACATCGTAGTTCGAAAATTCGACGCCGGCGTCCAGAATGCATAGCAGAATCATACTCCATTTAGAGTACGAATATCGCCGCATTAAGTTATGTTAATGTCGCGAAGAACTACTATCGCCTTTCCGACGATATAGGTGTATATTCGCTTCGTTTAACAGTAACACTGCAACCGTGTGTGATATTGAAGCATCTAGCACACACTTGTATTCGGTATTAAAAAATGGTAAGATTTCGTTGGTCACATTTAGTCTTAGGATTTATTTTTAAAGTCGAATTAATTAGTTATCTGTATTTGCCCCCATCACCGTAGAGAGAGAATTCGAGGCCGATGTCCAGAATGCATAGCAGAATCGTACTCCATTTAGAGTACGAGTAACGTACCGATACGTTACGTCAAAATCTCGAAGAAATACTATCTCCAAGCGCGACGTTATAGGTGTATGTTCGCTTCGTTTAACAGTAACACGGCAACCGTGTGAGATATTGAAATTCCAAGGACCCCTTTATATTCGGGATCAAATAATTGTAAGATTTCGTTGGATACATTTAGCTGAAAGAATTATATTTAAAGACGAAATATTGAATTATCTGTATTTGCTCCCACCATCGTAGTTCGAAAATTCGGCGCCGACGTCCTAAATGCATAGCAGAATCATACTCCATTTAGAGTACGTGTATCTTACCGGTACATTACGTGAAAGTCGCGAAGAAATGCCATCTGCAAGCCCGACGTTGTATGTGTATATTCGCTTCGTTTAACTGTATCACGGCAGCTGTGAGAGATTTTGAAATAACGAACCACATCTTTGTGTTCGGTACCAAAAAAAGGCAAGGTTTCGTTGGGAACATTTTTTTATTGGAATTATTCCGAACGACGAAATATATAATTATTTGTATTTTCCCCCACATCGTAGATAGAAAATTCGACGCCGGCGTGCAGAAAGCATATCAGAACCGTGCGCCATTTAGAGGACGTGAATCGTCCCAGTATAATATGCGAAGGTCACGAAGAAATAATATAACCATGTGCGACGTTATATGTGTACATTCGCTTCGTTTAACAGTAAGACCGGAACCTTTTGAGCTTTGAATAACAAAGCCCACCTTTATATTCGGGGTCGAAAAATTGTAAGATTTCGATGGATACATTAAGCTGAAGGAATAATATTAAAAATCGAAATGTTTAATTATTTGCATGTTCCCCCACCAAAGTAGTTCGAAAATTCGACGCCGATGTCCAGAATGCATAGCAGAATCGTCACGTGAAAATCGCAAAGAAATACTATCTCCAAGTGCGACTTTATAGGTGTATATTCTTTCGTTTAACAGTAACACGGGAACCGTTTGAGCTATTGCAAAAACAAACCATACCTTTGTATTCGGTACCAAAAAAAGGTAAGGTTTCAATGGCGACATTTAGATTTAGGAATTATTTTTAACGTCGTAATATTTAGTTATCTGTATTTGCCCCGACCATCGTAGTTCGCAAATTCGACGCCGACGTCTAGAATGCACAGCAGAGTCGTACTCCATTTAGAGTACGTGTATCGTACCGGTACGTTACGTGAAAATCGCCAAGAAATACTATATCCAAGCGAGACGTTATATGTGTATATTCGCATCGTTTAACATTAACACGGGAACCGTTTGAGCTATTGAATAAACAAACCACAACTTTGTATTCGGTACCAAAAAAAATGTAAGCTTTCGTTGGTCACATTTAGTTTTAGGAATTATTTTTCACGTTGATATATTTAATTATCTGTATTTGCCCCCACCATCGTATTTCTTATATTCGACGCCGTCCTCCAGAATGAATTGCAGAATCGGATGCCAATTAGAGTACAACAATTGCCGCAGTATGCTATGAGAAAGTCGGAATATCTACTATCGCCTAGCCGACATTATAGGGGTATATTCGCTTCGTTTAACGGTAACACGGGAACCGTGTGAGCTATTGTATAAACAAAGCACACCATTGTATTCGGTACCAAAGAAGGTAAGATTTCGTTGTGAACTTTTATTTATTGGAATTCTTTCTAACGACGAAATATTTAATTACTCGTATTTTCAACCACATCGTAGTTCGAAAATTCGAAGCCGGCGTCCAATATACATAGCAGAACCCTACGCCATTTAGAAGACGAGAATCGTCCCAGTATGATATGCGAAGGACGCGAAGAACTACTATATCCAAGTGCGACGTTATAGGTGTATATTCCCTTCGTTTAACAGTAACACGGCAACCGTGTGAGATATTGAAGAACCAAGAACACCTTTATATTCGGAATCAAAAAATGGTATGATTTCCTTGTGCACATATAGTTTTAGGAACAATATTTAACGTCGAAATATTTAATTATCTGTATTTGCCTCCACCATCGTAGTTGTTATATTCGACGCCATCGTCCAGAATGCATAGCAGAATCTTACGCCATTTAGATTAAGGCAATTGCCGCAGTATGTTACGTTAATGACGCGAAGAACTACTATCGCCTAGCCGTCGTTGTAGGTGTACATTCGCTTCGTTTAACAGTAACACGGCAACCGTGTGAGATATTGAAGAACCAAGAACACCTTTATATTCGGAATCAAAAAATGGTAAGATTTCGTTGGCCACATTTAGTTTTCGGAACAATATTTAACGTCGAAATATTTAATTATCTGTATTTTCCCCCACCATCGTAGTTCTTATTTTCGACGCAGGAGTCCAGAATGCATACCAGCACCGTACGTCATTTAGAGAAAGAGAATTGTCCCAGTATGATATGCGAAGGTCGCGGAGAACTACTATAACCATGTGCGACGTTATATGTGTATATTCGCTTCGTTTAACAGTAACACTGGAACCGTATGACCTATTGAAATAACAAACCACGACTTTGTATTCGGTATCAAAAAATTGTAAGATTTCGTTGGTCACATTTAGTTTTAGGAATTATTTTCAAAGTCGATATATATAGTCACCTGAATTTGCCCCCACCATCGTAGAGAGAAAATTCGACGCCGATGTTCAGAATGGACTGCAGAATCGTACGCCATTTAGAGTACTACAATTGCCGCGGTATGTTATGTGAAAGTCGCGAAGAACTACTATTGCCCAGCCGATGTTAGAGGTTGATATTCCCTTCGTGCAACAGTAACACGGCAACCGTGTGAGATATGGAAGAACCAGGCACAACTTCGTTTCGTGACCACAAAGAGGCAAGATTACGTTGGTCACATTTATTTTTAGGAATTATTATTAACGTCGAAATATTTAATTATCTGTATTTTCCCCCATAATCGTTGTTTGAAATTTCGACGCCGACGGCCAGAATGCACAGCAGAATCAAACACCATTTATAGTACGAATATCGACGCAGTATGTTATGTGAAAGTCACGAAAAACTACTATCGCCTAGCCGACGTTATTGGTGTATATTCGCTTCGGTTAACAGTAACACGGCAACCGTGTGAGATATTGAAATAACAAACCCGAACATTGTATTCGGTA
>NW_017101209.1:0-312 GCF_001263275.1 Habropoda laboriosa
CGGGGTCGAAAAATTGTAAGATTTATAATATACATTTATCTGAAGGAATTATTTATAAAGTCGTACTATTTAGTTATCTGTACTTGCCCCCACCATTGTAGAGAGAGAATTCGACGCCGATGACCAGAATGCATAGCAGAATCGTACTCCATTTAGAGTACGAGTATCGTACCAGTATGTTGCGTGAAAATCGCGAAGAAAGACTATCTGCAACCGCGGCGATATAGGTGTAAATACGCTTCCTTTAATGGCAACACGGCAGCCGTGTGAGATATTGAAAAAACAAACCATTCCTTTGTATTTGGTACCAAA
>NW_017101210.1:0-4951 GCF_001263275.1 Habropoda laboriosa
AGTTCGAAAATTCGGCGCCAATGTCCAGCATGCTTCGCAGAATCATACTCCATGTAGAGGACGTGGATCGTACCGGTACATTACGTGAATGTGGCGGAAATATACCATCTCCAAGCCCGACGTTGTTAGTGTATATTCGCTTCGTTTAACAGTAGCACGGGAACCCTTTGTGCTATTGAAAAAACAATCCACACTTTTGTATTCGGTACCCAAAAAGGTAAGATTTGGTTGGGTCTATTTATTTGTTAAAATTATATCTAAAGTCGAAATATTTAGTTATCTGTATTTGCCCCCACCATTGTAGTTCGAAAATTCGACGCTGACGTCCAGATTGCACAGCAGAATCAAACACCATTTAGAGTATAAATATCGCCGCAGTATGTAATGTGAAAGTCGCGAAGAACTCCTATCGCCTCGCCGACGTTATAGGTGAATATTCGCTTCGTTTAAGTATTTGCCCCCACCATTGTAGTTCGAAAATTCGACGCTGACGTCCAGATTGCACAGCAGAATCAAACACCATTTAGAGTATAAATATCGCCGCAGTATGTAATGTGAAAGTCGCGAAGAACTCCTATCGCCTCGCCGACGTTATAGGTGAATATTCGCTTCGTTTAAGTATTTGCCCCCACCATTGTAGTTCGAAAATTCGACGCTGACGTCCAGATTGCACAGCAGAATCAAACACCATTTAGAGTATAAATATCGCCGCAGTATGTAATGTGAAAGTCGCGAAGAACTCCTATCGCCTCGCCGACGTTATAGGTGAATATTCGCTTCGTTTAAGTATTTGCCCCCACCATTGTAGTTCGAAAATTCGACGCTGACGTCCAGATTGCACAGCAGAATCAAACACCATTTAGAGTATAAATATCGCCGCAGTATGTAATGTGAAAGTCGCGAAGAACTCCTATCGCCTCGCCGACGTTATAGGTGAATATTCGCTTCGTTTAAGTATTTGCCCCCACCATTGTAGTTCGAAAATTCGACGCTGACGTCCAGATTGCACAGCAGAATCAAACACCATTTAGAGTATAAATATCGCCGCAGTATGTAATGTGAAAGTCGCGAAGAACTCCTATCGCCTCGCCGACGTTATAGGTGAATATTCGCTTCGTTTAAGTATTTGCCCCCACCATTGTAGTTCGAAAATTCGACGCTGACGTCCAGATTGCACAGCAGAATCAAACACCATTTAGAGTATAAATATCGCCGCAGTATGTAATGTGAAAGTCGCGAAGAACTCCTATCGCCTCGCCGACGTTATAGGTGAATATTCGCTTCGTTTAAGTATTTGCCCCCACCATTGTAGTTCGAAAATTCGACGCTGACGTCCAGATTGCACAGCAGAATCAAACACCATTTAGAGTATAAATATCGCCGCAGTATGTAATGTGAAAGTCGCGAAGAACTCCTATCGCCTCGCCGACGTTATAGGTGAATATTCGCTTCGTTTAAGTATTTGCCCCCACCATTGTAGTTCGAAAATTCGACGCTGACGTCCAGATTGCACAGCAGAATCAAACACCATTTAGAGTATAAATATCGCCGCAGTATGTAATGTGAAAGTCGCGAAGAACTCCTATCGCCTCGCCGACGTTATAGGTGAATATTCGCTTCGTTTAAGTATTTGCCCCCACCATTGTAGTTCGAAAATTCGACGCTGACGTCCAGATTGCACAGCAGAATCAAACACCATTTAGAGTATAAATATCGCCGCAGTATGTAATGTGAAAGTCGCGAAGAACTCCTATCGCCTCGCCGACGTTATAGGTGAATATTCGCTTCGTTTAAGTATTTGCCCCCACCATTGTAGTTCGAAAATTCGACGCTGACGTCCAGATTGCACAGCAGAATCAAACACCATTTAGAGTATAAATATCGCCGCAGTATGTAATGTGAAAGTCGCGAAGAACTCCTATCGCCTCGCCGACGTTATAGGTGAATATTCGCTTCGTTTAAGTATTTGCCCCCACCATTGTAGTTCGAAAATTCGACGCTGACGTCCAGATTGCACAGCAGAATCAAACACCATTTAGAGTATAAATATCGCCGCAGTATGTAATGTGAAAGTCGCGAAGAACTCCTATCGCCTCGCCGACGTTATAGGTGAATATTCGCTTCGTTTAAGTATTTGCCCCCACCATTGTAGTTCGAAAATTCGACGCTGACGTCCAGATTGCACAGCAGAATCAAACACCATTTAGAGTATAAATATCGCCGCAGTATGTAATGTGAAAGTCGCGAAGAACTCCTATCGCCTCGCCGACGTTATAGGTGAATATTCGCTTCGTTTAAGTATTTGCCCCCACCATTGTAGTTCGAAAATTCGACGCTGACGTCCAGATTGCACAGCAGAATCAAACACCATTTAGAGTATAAATATCGCCGCAGTATGTAATGTGAAAGTCGCGAAGAACTCCTATCGCCTCGCCGACGTTATAGGTGAATATTCGCTTCGTTTAAGTATTTGCCCCCACCATTGTAGTTCGAAAATTCGACGCTGACGTCCAGATTGCACAGCAGAATCAAACACCATTTAGAGTATAAATATCGCCGCAGTATGTAATGTGAAAGTCGCGAAGAACTCCTATCGCCTCGCCGACGTTATAGGTGAATATTCGCTTCGTTTAAGTATTTGCCCCCACCATTGTAGTTCGAAAATTCGACGCTGACGTCCAGATTGCACAGCAGAATCAAACACCATTTAGAGTATAAATATCGCCGCAGTATGTAATGTGAAAGTCGCGAAGAACTCCTATCGCCTCGCCGACGTTATAGGTGAATATTCGCTTCGTTTAAGTATTTGCCCCCACCATTGTAGTTCGAAAATTCGACGCTGACGTCCAGATTGCACAGCAGAATCAAACACCATTTAGAGTATAAATATCGCCGCAGTATGTAATGTGAAAGTCGCGAAGAACTCCTATCGCCTCGCCGACGTTATAGGTGAATATTCGCTTCGTTTAAGTATTTGCCCCCACCATTGTAGTTCGAAAATTCGACGCTGACGTCCAGATTGCACAGCAGAATCAAACACCATTTAGAGTATAAATATCGCCGCAGTATGTAATGTGAAAGTCGCGAAGAACTCCTATCGCCTCGCCGACGTTATAGGTGAATATTCGCTTCGTTTAAGTATTTGCCCCCACCATTGTAGTTCGAAAATTCGACGCTGACGTCCAGATTGCACAGCAGAATCAAACACCATTTAGAGTATAAATATCGCCGCAGTATGTAATGTGAAAGTCGCGAAGAACTCCTATCGCCTCGCCGACGTTATAGGTGAATATTCGCTTCGTTTAAGTATTTGCCCCCACCATTGTAGTTCGAAAATTCGACGCTGACGTCCAGATTGCACAGCAGAATCAAACACCATTTAGAGTATAAATATCGCCGCAGTATGTAATGTGAAAGTCGCGAAGAACTCCTATCGCCTCGCCGACGTTATAGGTGAATATTCGCTTCGTTTAAGTATTTGCCCCCACCATTGTAGTTCGAAAATTCGACGCTGACGTCCAGATTGCACAGCAGAATCAAACACCATTTAGAGTATAAATATCGCCGCAGTATGTAATGTGAAAGTCGCGAAGAACTCCTATCGCCTCGCCGACGTTATAGGTGAATATTCGCTTCGTTTAAGTATTTGCCCCCACCATTGTAGTTCGAAAATTCGACGCTGACGTCCAGATTGCACAGCAGAATCAAACACCATTTAGAGTATAAATATCGCCGCAGTATGTAATGTGAAAGTCGCGAAGAACTCCTATCGCCTCGCCGACGTTATAGGTGAATATTCGCTTCGTTTAAGTATTTGCCCCCACCATTGTAGTTCGAAAATTCGACGCTGACGTCCAGATTGCACAGCAGAATCAAACACCATTTAGAGTATAAATATCGCCGCAGTATGTAATGTGAAAGTCGCGAAGAACTCCTATCGCCTCGCCGACGTTATAGGTGAATATTCGCTTCGTTTAAGTATTTGCCCCCACCATTGTAGTTCGAAAATTCGACGCTGACGTCCAGATTGCACAGCAGAATCAAACACCATTTAGAGTATAAATATCGCCGCAGTATGTAATGTGAAAGTCGCGAAGAACTCCTATCGCCTCGCCGACGTTATAGGTGAATATTCGCTTCGTTTAAGTATTTGCCCCCACCATTGTAGTTCGAAAATTCGACGCTGACGTCCAGATTGCACAGCAGAATCAAACACCATTTAGAGTATAAATATCGCCGCAGTATGTAATGTGAAAGTCGCGAAGAACTCCTATCGCCTCGCCGACGTTATAGGTGAATATTCGCTTCGTTTAAGTATTTGCCCCCACCATTGTAGTTCGAAAATTCGACGCTGACGTCCAGATTGCACAGCAGAATCAAACACCATTTAGAGTATAAATATCGCCGCAGTATGTAATGTGAAAGTCGCGAAGAACTCCTATCGCCTCGCCGACGTTATAGGTGAATATTCGCTTCGTTTAAGTATTTGCCCCCACCATTGTAGTTCGAAAATTCGACGCTGACGTCCAGATTGCACAGCAGAATCAAACACCATTTAGAGTATAAATATCGCCGCAGTATGTAATGTGAAAGTCGCGAAGAACTCCTATCGCCTCGCCGACGTTATAGGTGAATATTCGCTTCGTTTAAGTATTTGCCCCCACCATTGTAGTTCGAAAATTCGACGCTGACGTCCAGATTGCACAGCAGAATCAAACACCATTTAGAGTATAAATATCGCCGCAGTATGTAATGTGAAAGTCGCGAAGAACTCCTATCGCCTCGCCGACGTTATAGGTGAATATTCGCTTCGTTTAAGTATTTGCCCCCACCATCGTACATCGAAAATTCGACGCTGACGTCCAGATTGCACAGCAGAATCAAACAGCATTTAGAGTATGAATATCGCCGCAGTATGTAATGTGAAAGTCGCGAAGAACTACTATCGCCT
>NW_017101211.1:0-361 GCF_001263275.1 Habropoda laboriosa
TTTGCATGTTTCGCCACGTTAATCGTGTTTTAACGAATATCAACTGAAATACTGCTGTTTTCTCGCTACAAAGACGTTTTGCAGTACTACAAACGACTGTTTTTTCTTTATTTTGCATGTTTCGCCACGTAAATCGTGCTTTAACGGATATAAACTGTAATACTGCCGTTTTCACGCTGCAATGACGTTTTGCAGTACTGCAATCCAGTGTTTTCTTTTTATTTTCCATGTTTCGCCACGTAAAACGGGTTCTAACGAATATAACCTGTACTAATTCTGTTTTCCCGCGACAAACCACGTTTTGCAGTACTGCAATCGAGTGTTTTCTTTTTATTTTGTATGTTTCGCAACTTAAAATGTG
>NW_017101212.1:0-1615 GCF_001263275.1 Habropoda laboriosa
TTTCCTAAAACTGAATGTTTTCAACGAAATCTTACCTTTTTTGGTACCGAATACAAAGTTGTGGTTTGTTTTTTCAATAGCTGACACGGTTCTCGTGTTACTGTTAAACGAAGCGAATATACACATATATCGTCGGGCATGGAGATAGCATTACTTCGCGATTTTCACGTTACGTACCGGTACGACACTCGTACTCTAAAGGGAGTACGATTCCGCCGTGCATTCTGGACGTCGGCGTCGAATTTTCGGACTACGATGGTGGGGGAAAATACAGATAACTAAATATTTCGACTTTACTAATATTCTCTACAAATAAAAATTCCCAACGATATTTTACCTTTCTTCGGTACGGAATGTGAAGGTGTGGTTTTTTTTTCAATAGCTCAAGCGGTTCCCGTGTTACTCTTAAACAAAGCGAATACACATACATTACGTCGCACATTGTAATATTAGTTCTGCGGGACCTTCGCATATCATACTGGGACGATTCACGTCCTCTAAATGGCGTACGGTTCTGCTATGCATTCTGGTCCCCGGCGTCGAATTTTCGAATTACGATGTGGGGGAAGATACATATAATTAAATACAGATATCTCGACGTTAAAAGTAATTTCTAAAACTAAATGTGACCAACGAAATCTTACCATTTCTTGATACCGAATACAAATGTGTGCTCTATTATTCAGAGCTCAAAAGGTTCCGGTCTTACTGTTAAACGAAGCGAATATACACATATAATGTCACGCATGTTTATAGTATTTCTTCGCGACCTTCGCATAGCATACTGGGACCATTCTCGTCCTCTAAATGGCGTACGGTTCTGCTATGCAATCTGGTCACCGGCGTCGAATTTTCGAACTAAGATGTGGGGGAAATTACAAATAATTAAATATTTCGTCGTCGGAAATAATTCCAACAAATAAATGTTACCAACGAAATCTTACCTTTTTTTGGAACCGAATACAAAGGTGTGGGTTGTTTTTTCAATATCTGAAACGGTTCCCGAGATACTGTTAAACGAAGAGAATATACACGCAAAGTTGCGCTCGGTGATAGTATTTCTTGTCGATTTTCACAAAACGTACCGGTACGATACTCGTACTCTAAATGAAGTACGATTCTGCTATGCATTCTGGACATCGGCGCCAAATTTTCGAACTACGATGTGGGGGAAATACAGATTATTAAATATTTCGTCTTTAAATACAATTCCTTCAGCTAAATGTATCCATCGAAATCTAACAACTTTTTGATCCTGAATATAAAGGTGTGCTTGGTTCTTCAATATCTCACACGGTTCCCGTGTAGCTGTTAAACGAAGCGAATATACACATATAACGTAGCGCTTGGTGATAGTACTTCTTCGCGATTTTCACGTAACGTAACGGTACGATACTCGTACTCCAAATGGAGTACAATTCTGCTATGCAATCAGAACTCCGACGTCGAATTTTCGATCTACGATGTGGGGGATAATACAGATAATATGAATATTTCGACGTTAAAAATAATTCCGAAAACTAAATATGATCAACGAAACCTTACCCTTTTATGGTACCAAATACAAAGATGTGCTGTGTTATTCAAAGCTAAAACGGTTCTGGTGTTACTGTTA
>NW_017101213.1:0-211 GCF_001263275.1 Habropoda laboriosa
GCAGTATTTCAGTTTATATTCGTTAAAACTCGTTTTACGTGGCGGAACAAGCAAAATAAAGAGGAGACAGTCGTTTGCAGTACTGCAAAACGCGGTTTGTCGCGAGAAAACAGCAGTAATTCAGTGTATATTCGTTAAATCACGATTAACGTGGCGAAACATGCAAAATAAAGAGAAAACAGATGTTTGCAGTGCAGCGATACGTGGTCTT
>NW_017101214.1:0-237 GCF_001263275.1 Habropoda laboriosa
CGAGTTTTAACGTATTTAAACAGAAATACTGCTGTTTACTCGCGAGAAACCACGTTTTGCATCGAGGCAAACGACTGTTCCCTCTTTATTTTGCATGTTTCGCACCGTAGAACGTGTTTTAACTAATATAAACTGAAGCAATGCGGTTTGTTCGCCACATAGACGTTTTGCGGAACCGCAAGCATCTGTTTTCTCTTTATTATGCAGGTTTCGCCACGTAAAACGAGTTTTAACGAA
>NW_017101215.1:0-1092 GCF_001263275.1 Habropoda laboriosa
TATTTTTAAATTCGGAATATTTAGTTTTCTGTATTTGCCCCCACAATCGTAGAGAGAAAACTCGACCCCGATGTCCAGAATGCACATCAGAATCGTACTCCATTTAGAGAACGAGTATCGTCCCGGTACGTTACGTGAAAGTCGCGAAGAACTACTATGACCAAGTGCGACGTTATATGTGTATATTCGCCTCGTTTAACAGTAACATGGGAAACGTTTGAGCTATTGATAAAACCATCCACACCTTCGTATTCGGTACCAAGTACAGGTAAGGTTTCGTTGGTCACATTTATTTGTTGGAATTTTTTCTAACGATGAAATATTTAATTATTTGTATTTTCACCCACATCGCAGTTCGAATATTCGACGCCGGCTTCCAGAATGCATTGCAGAACCGTACTCCATTTAGAGTACGAGTATCGTACCGGTACGTTATGGTAATGTCGCAATGAACTACTATCGCCAAGCCGAAGATATAGGTGTATATTCGCTTCGTTTAACAGTAATACCGGAACCGTTTGAGGTTTGAATAACAATGCACACCTTAATTTACGGGATCGAAAAACTGTAAGATTTATTGTATAGATTTAGCTGAAGGAATTATTATTATAGTCGAAATCATAAATTATATGTATATGCCGCCACCATCGTAAAGTGAGAATTCCACACCAATGTCCAGAATGCATAGCAGAATCGTACTCCATTTAGAGTACGAGTACCGTACCGGTACGTCTCGTGAAAATCGCGAAGGAATACTATGTACCAGCGCAACGTTATATGTGTATATTCGCTTCGTTTAACGCCAACACGGCAACCGTGTACGATACAGAAGAACCAAGCACACCTTTATATTCGGGATCAGAAACTGGAAGATTTCGTTGGATACATTTAGCTGGAGGAATTAAATTTAATGTCGAAATATTTAATTATTTGTATTCGCTCCCGCCATTGTAGTTCGAAAACACGGTGCCTATGTCCAGAATGCATAGCAGAATCGAACTCCATTTAGAGTACGAGTATCGTACCGGAACGACACGTGAAAATCGCGAAGGAATACTATATCCAAGAGCGACGTTATATGTGTAAATTCGC
>NW_017101215.1:1279-6401 GCF_001263275.1 Habropoda laboriosa
CGCCGGCGTCCAGAATGCAAAGCAGAACCGTACGCCATTTAGAGTACGCGAATCGTCCCAGTGTGATATGCGAAGTTCTCGAAGATCTACTATACCCATGTGCGACGTTATATGTGTATATAAGCTTCGTTTAACAGTAAGGCCGGAACCGTTTGAGCTATTGAAAAAACAAAGCATACGTTTGCATTCGGTACCAAAAAAAGGTAAGATTTCGTTCGGAACATTTATTTGTTGGTTTTATTACTAACGACGTAATATTTAATTATCTGTATTTTCCCCAACATCGTAGTTCGAAAATTCGACGTTGACGTCAAGTATGCACAGCAGAATCAAACACCTTTTAGAGTACTAATTTCGCCGCAGTAGGTTATGTGAATGTCGCGAAGAACTACTATCGCCTAGCCGATGTTATAGGAGTAAATTCCCTTCGTTTAACAGCGACACGGGAACCGTCTGTGCTTGAAAAAACAAACCACACCTTTGTATTCGGTAACAAAAAAAGCTAACATTTCGATGGGAACATTTATTTGATGGAATTATTTCTAACGACGAAATATTTAATTATTTCTATTTTCCCCCACTTCGCAGTTCGAGAATTCGCCGCCGTCGTGCAGAATGCATTGCAGAACCGTACGCCACATAGTGTACGAGAATCGTCCCAGTATGATATGCGAAGGTCGCCCAGAAATACTATCTCCATGCGAGACGTTTTATGTGTATATTCGCTTCGTTTAACAGTAACACGGGAACCGTTTGAGCTATTGAAGAAACGAACAACAACTTTGTATTCGGTACCAAGTACAGGTAAGGTTTCGTTGGTCACATTTATTTGTTGGAATTTTTTCTAACGATGAAATATTTAATTATTTGTATTTTCACCCACATCGCAGTTCGAATATTCGACGCCGGCTTCCAGAATGCATTGCAGAACCGTACTCCATTTAGAGTACGAGTATCGTACCGGTACGTTATGGTAATGTCGCAATGAACTACTATCGCCAAGCCGAAGATATAGGTGTATATTCGCTTCGTTTAACAGTAATACCGGAACCGTTTGAGGTTTGAATAACAATGCACACCTTTATTTACGGGATCGAAAAACTGTAAGATTTATTGTATACATTTAGCTGAAGGAATTATTATTATAGTCGAAATCATAAATTACATGTATATGCCGCCACCATCGTAGAGAGAGAATTCCACACCAATGTCCAGAATGCATAGCAGAATCGTACTCCATTTAGAGTACGAGTACCGTACCGGTACGTTACGTGAAAATCGCGAAGAATTAATATCTCTAGCGTGACGTTATATGTTTATATTCGCTTCGGATAACTGTAACACAGGAACCGCTTGATCTATTGAAATAACAAACCACACCTTCGTTTTCGGTACCAAAAAATGGGGAGATCTCGTTGGTCACATTTAGTTTTAGGAATTTTTATTAACGTCGAAATAATTAATTATCTGTATTTTCCACCACCATCGTAGTTCGAAAATTCGACGCCACGTCCAGAATGCATTGCAGAACCGTACGCCATATAGTGTACGAGAATCGTCCCAGTATGATATGCGAAGGTCGCCCAGAAATACTATCTCCAAGCGAGACGTTTTATGTGTATATTCGCTTCGTTTAACAGTAACACGGGAACCGATTGAGCTATTGGAATATCAAACCCAAACTTTGTACTCGGTACCGAAAAAAGGTATGATTTCGTTGGTCACATTTAGTTTTAGGAATTATTTTTAATGTCGAAATATTTAATTATCTGTATTATCCTCCCACATCGTAGTTCGAAAATTTGACGCCGATGTCCAGAATGCGTAGCAGAAACGTACGCCATTTAGAGGACAAGTATCGTCCCAGTATGATATGCGAAGGTCGCGAAGAACTACTATCGGCTAGCCGACAGTATTGGAGAATATGCGCTTCGTTTAACAGCATCACGGCAACCGTGTGAGATTTTGAAGAAGCAGACACACCTTTATATTCGAGATAAAAAAATTGTTAGATTTCGTTGTATTCACTTAGCTGAAGGACTTATATTTAATGTCGAAATATTTAATTATCTGTATTTGCCCCCATCATCGTAGTTAGAAAATAAGGCCCCGATGTCCAGAGTGCATAACAGAATCGTACGCCGTTCAGAGTGCGAGTATCTTACCGGTACATTACGTGATAGTCGCGAAGAAACACTATCTCCAAGCAGGACTTTATATGTGTATATACGCTTCGATTAAAAGTAACACGGGAACCGAGTGAGATATTGAAGAACCACGCACACACTTGTATTCGTGACCAAAAATTGTTAGATTTCGTTGTATTCACTTAGCTGAAGGAATTATATTTAATGTCGAAATGTTTAATTATCTGTATTTTCCCCCACATCGTAGTTCGAAAATCCGGCGCCGGCGTCCAGAATGCAAAGCAGAACCGTACGCCATTTAGAGGTCGCGAATCGTCCCTGTGTAATATGCGAAGGACGCGGAGAACTACTATAACCATGTGCGACGTGATATGTGTATATTCGCATCGTATAACAGATACACCGGAATCGTTTGAGCTATTGAAAAAACAAACCATTCCTTCGTTTTCGGTACCATAAAAAGTTCAGATTTGGTTGGGTCTATTTATTTGTTGCAATTATGCCTAAAGTCGAAATATTTAATTATCTGTATTTTCACCCACATCGTAGTTCGAAAGTTCGACCCCGGTGTCCAGAATGCACAGCAGAATCAAACCCCATTTAGAGTACGAATTTCGACGCAGTAGGTTATGTTAAAGTCGCAAAGGACTACTATCGCCTAGCGGACGTTATAGGTGTATATTCGCTTCGTTTAACAGTAAGACTGGTACCGTAAGAGTTTTGAATAACAAAGCACACCGTTGTATTCGGTATCAAAAAATGGTAAGATTTAGTTGGTCACATTTAGTTTTCGGAATTATTATTAACTTCGAAATATTTAATTATCTGTATTTTCCCTCACCATCGTAGTTCGAAAATTCGACGCCACGTCCAGAATGTATAGCGGAATCAAACTCCATTAGAGTACGAATATCGCCGCGGTATGTTATGTTAATGTCACGAAGATCTACTATCGCCTTGCCGACGTTATATATGTATATACGCTTCGTTTAACAGCAACACGGCAACCGTTTGAGCTTTGAATAACAAACACACCTTTACATTCTGTATCAAAAAGTGGTTAGATTTCGTTGGTCACTTATTGTTTTAGGAATTATTTTTAAAGTCGAAATATATAATTATCTGTATTTTCCACCACCATCGTAGTTCGAAAATTCGACGCCGACGTCCAGAATGTACAGCAGAATCGTACTCCCTTTATAGTACGAGTATCGTGCCGGTACGTTACGAGAAAATCGCGAAGAAATATTATCACCTAGCCGACGTTATATTTGTCTATCCTCTTCGTTTAGCAGCAACACGGGACCTTTTGATCTATTGAAAAAACAGAACACACCTTTGTATTCGGTACCAAAAAAAGGTAAGATTTCGTTGGGTACATTTATTTGGTGGAATTATTTCTAACGACGAAATATTTTATTATTTGTGTTTTCCCCAACATCGTAGTTCGAAAATTCGACGCCGGCGTCCAGAATGCATGGAAGAACCGTACGCCATTTAGAGGATGAGAATCGCCGCAGTATGATATACGATGGTTGCGAAGAACTACTATAACCATATGCGTCATAATATGTGTACATTCGATTCCATTAACATTAACACGGGAAACGTTTGAGCTAATGCAAAAACAAACCACTCCTTTGTATTCGGTACCAAAAAAAGGTAAGCTTTCGTTGGGAACAATTATTTGTAGGGATCATTTTTAAATTCGAAATATTTAGTTATCTGTATTTGCCCCCACCATAGTAGTTCTAAAATTCGACTCCGTCGTCAAGAATGCATACTAGGGGCAGTCACAGTTCAGAGTTACCCTGAACGTTAAAGTAGCACAGTATCTGTATAGTCATCGTTCGACACGAGCAAGATCGGGCTCAATTCCCTTTCGAGCAACCCAGTATAATACTAAATTCGTAAGTGTCAACTAGATATACTTGTCTACGACGTCCCCGCGTACTCACCGTGTAAAGTCGAGAAGGCAGATTCTTGCTCAGCCAAGAATCAACCATTGTAATTCATATTTAAACATTGTAATCTTATTGTAACCACAATTGAATATTATTAGAATATAGTTGTTGTAGAATTGCTTAGCCTATATTCAATTAACCATCTCCTCGTAACATTAGTAACGGAATTGCTAGACTCACAAAGGATATATCTTAACCGCTCGAGGTATATTCGACATTACGGTACGTACTGTCCTCACAGTTACCAAACCTTGTCCATCCTTTGGAGAACGGCGAATATACCACGTACGCCGACGGTTCCAATCCCATCGGACTGGTTGGAGAACGACGTATATACTAGGTACGTTGAATGATCTGACCGGTTCACCAACCTCTTGTCGTTTACCGCACTCCAACCTTGTCCATCCTTTGGAGAACTGCGTATATAGCACGTACGCCGACGGTTCCAATCCTATTGGACTTGTTGGAGAACGACGTAGAACCACATGCGTTGAACGTTCTGACCAGTCCACCACCCCACACAGTCAACGTATACGTTGAACCTCCAACCCTTTCCATCCTTTGGAGAACGGCGTATATACAACGTACGCCGACGGTTCCAATCCTGTCGGATTCGTTGTCAACAACGTATCACCCTCATACGGTGAACGTTTTGGCCGATCCACAAACCCAAACAAGTTTTACGCTCCATCTGCGGACAAGACCGCGTAAACCCGTAACAGAGCTATTGAAAAAACAAAGCACACCTTTGTATTCGGTATCAAGAAATGTTAAGATTCAGTTGGTCACATTTAGTTTTAGGATTAATATTAACGTCGAAATATTTAATTATCTGTATATCCCCCACACCGTAGTTCGAAAATTCGACGCCGGCGTCCAGAATGCATGGAAGAACCGTACGCCATTTGAGAAGGTGAATCGTCCCAGTATGATATGCGAAGGTCGCGAAGAAATACTACAACCATGTGCGACGTTATATGTGTATATTCGCTTCGATTAACAGTAACACGG
>NW_017101215.1:6447-14852 GCF_001263275.1 Habropoda laboriosa
AAAAAATGGTAAGATTTCGTTGGACACATTTAGTTTTAGGAATTATTTTTAAAGTCGCATTATTTAGTTATGTGTATTTGCCCCCATCATCGTAGAGAGAGAATTAGAGGTCGATGTCCAGAATGCATAGCAGAAACGTATTCTAATTAGAGAACGATTATCGTACTGGTTCGATACGTGAAAATCACGAAGAAAAATAATCTCCAAATGCAACGCTATATGTGTATATTCGCTTCTTTTAACGGGTACACGGGAATCGTTTGAACTAATGAAAAAACAAACCACAACTTTGTATTCGGTACCAAAAGAAGGTAAGATTTCGTTGGATTTATTTAGCTGAATGAATTATTTTTAATGTCGAAATATTTAATCATATGTATTTTCCCCCACATCGTAATTCGAAAATTCGACGCCGGCGTCCAGAATGCATAGCAGAACCGTTCGACAATTTGAGGACGAGAATGATCCCAGTATGATATGCGAAGGTCGCGAAGAATTAGCATAACAAGGTGCGAAGGCATATGTGTATATTTGCTTCGTTTATCAGTAACACCGTAACCGTTTGAGCTCTGAATATCAAAGCACAACCTTGTATTCGGCATCAAAAATTGGTAAGATTTCTTTGTCACATTTAGTTTTAGGAATTATTATTAACGTCGACATATTTAATTATCTGTATTTTCCCCTACCATCGTAGTACGAAAATTCGTCGCCACGTCCAGAATGCATAGCGGAATCAAACACCATTAGAGTACGAATATCTCCGCAGTACGTTATGTTAATGGCGCGAAGAACTACTATCGCCTAGCCGACGTAATATCTGCAATTTCGCGTCGTTTAACAGTATGACCGGAACCGTTTGATCTTTGAATAACAAAGCACACCTCTGTATTCTTTATCAAAAAATGGTAAGATTTCGTTGGTCACATTTAGTTTTAGGAATTAATATTAACGTCGAAATAATTAATTATCTGTATTTTCCCCCACCATCGTAGTTCGAAAATTCGGAGCCGAACTCCAGAATGAATGGCAGAATCATACTCCATTTAGAGTACGAGTATCGTATGGTACGTTACGTGAAAATCGCGAAGAAATGCTATCTCCATGCGCAACGTTATATGTGTATATTCGCTTCGTTTAACATTAACTCGGGAACCGTTTGAGCTTTTGAAAAAACAAACCACAACTTCGTATTCGGTACCCAAAAAAGGTAAGATTTCGTTGGGAACATTTATTTGTAGGGCATTTTTAACGCGGAAATATTTAATTATCTGTATTTGCCCCCTCATCGTAGATCGCAAACTGGACGCCGGAGTCCAGAATGCATAGCAGAAACGTACTCCATTAGGAGTACGATTATCGTCCCGGTACGTTACGTGCAAATCGACAAGAAATACTATCTCCATGCGCGACGATAAATGTGCATATTCGCATCGTATAATGGTAACAAGGGAACCGTATGAGCTATTGAAAAATCAAACCACAACTTTGTAAACTGTACCAAAAAAAAGTTAAGATTTGGTTGGTCGCATTTAGTTTTTGGAATTATTATTAACGTCGAATTAATTAATTATCTGTATTTTACCCCAACATCGTATTTCGAAAATTCGACGCCGACGTCCAGAATGCATAGCAGAATCGTTCGCCTTTTCGAGTACGAGTATCGCCCAAGTATGTTATGTGAAAAGCGCGAATAACTACTATCTCCAAGCGCGACGTTATAGATGTGTATTCGCTTTGTTTAACGGTAACACGGGAACCGTTTGAGCTATTGATAAAACAAACCACACTTTTGTATTCGGTACCAAAAAAGGTAAGATTTCACTGGGACTATATATTTGTAGCGAATATTTTTAACGTCGAAATATTTAACTATCTGTATTTGCCCCACATCGTAGTTCAAAAATTCTACGTCGATGCCGAGAATGCATAGCAGAATCGTACTCCATTTATAGAACGAGCATCGCACCGGTACGTTACTTGAAAATCGCGAAGATATACTATCTCCAATCGTGACGTTATAGGTGTATATTCGCTTCGTATTACAGTAACAAGGTAACCGTTTTAGCTATTGAACAAACGAACAACACCTTTGCATTCGGTTTCAAAAAAAGGTAAGATTTCGTTGGGAACATGTATTTGTGGCGAATATTATTAAAGTCGAAATATTTAGTTATCTGCATTTGCCCCGCTACCATAGTTCGAAAATTCGACGCCGATGTCCAGAATGCTTAGCAGTATCGTACTCCATTTAGAGTATGAATATCGCCGCTGTATGTAATGTGAAAGTCGCGAAGAACTACTATCTCCAAGCGCGACGTTATATGTGTTTATTCGCTTCGTTTAACAGTAACACGGGAACAGTTTGTGCTTTTGAATAAACAAACCACAACTTTGTATTCGGGTCCAAAAAAAGGTTAGGTTTCGTCGGCCACATTTAGTTTTAGGAATTACTTTTAATGTCGAAATATTTATTTATCTGTATTTGCCCCTACCATCGTAGATAGAAAATTCGACGCCGTCATCCAGAACGCATTGCAGAACCGTGCGCCATTTAGAGGACGTGAATCGTCCTAGTATGATATGCAAAGGTTGCAAAGAAATACTATAACCATGTGCGACGTTATGTGTGGATATACGATTCGTTTAACAGTAAGACCAGAACCGTTTGAGCCTTGAATAACGAAGCACACCTTTGTATTCGGCATCAACAAATGGTAAGTTTTCTTTGGTCACATTTAGTTTTAGGAATTATTATTAACGTCGAAATATTTAATTAGCTGTGTTTTCCCCCGCCCTCGTAGTTCGAAAATTCGACGCCACGGCCAGAATGCATAGCGGAATCAAACACCATTAGAGTTCGATTACCACCGCAGTATGTTATGTTAATGTCGCGAAGGACTACTATCGCCTTGGCGACGATATATGTGCATATTCGCTTCGTTTAACAGTAACACGGCAATCGTGTGAGATATTGAAGAACCAAGCACACCTTTATATTCGTGACCAAAAAACTCTAAGATTTCGTTTGAAACTTTTAGCTGAAGGAATTATATTTGGAGCCGAAATATTTAATTCTCTGTATTTTCCCCCACATCGTAGTTCGAAAATTGGGCGCCCCAGAATGCTTAGCAGAATCATACTCCATTTAGAGGACGAGTATCGAACCGGTACATTACGTGAATGTCGCGAAAATAGACCATCTCCAAGCCCGACGTTGTTAGTGTATATTTGCTTCGTTTAACAGTAACACGGGAACCGTTTGTGCTAATGAAAAAACAAACCACACCTTCGTTTTCGGTACCAAAAAAAGGTAAGATTTCGTTGGGAACAAATATTTAGAGGAATTATTTTTAAAGTCGAAATATGTAATTATCTGTATTACGCCATCGTAGTTCGAAAATGCGGCGCCGAAGTCCTGAATGCAAAGCAGAACCGTACTCCGTTCAGAGTGCGAGTATCTTACCGGTACATTACGTGAAACTCGCGATGACCTACTATCACCTAGCCGACGTTATATGTGTATATTCGCTTCGTTTATCAGTAACACGGGAACCGTTTGAGCTATTGAAAAAACACGCTACAAATTTGTATTCGGATCCAAAAAAAAGTAAGATTTCGTTGGTCACATTTAGTTTTAGGAATTATTTTTAACGTCGAAATCTGTATCTGACACACTATCGTAGTTCGTAAATTCGACGCCGACGTCCAGTATGCATAGCAGAATCAAACACCATTTAGAGTACTAATATCGCCGCAGTAGGTTGTGTTAATGTCGCGAAGAACTACTATCGCCAAGCCGATGTTATAGGTGTATATTCCCTTCGTTTAACAGTAACACGGGAACCGTTTGAGCTATTGAAAAAGCAAACCACACCTTCGTTTTCGGTACCAAAAAAACGTAAGATTTCGTTGGGAAAATTTATTTGTTGGATTGATATCCACCGACGAAAAATTTAATTATCTATATTTTCCCCCACCATCAAAGTTCGAAAATTCGACGCCAATGTCCAGAATGCATAGCAGAAACGTACGCCATTTAGAGGACGAGAACCGTCCCACTATGATATGCGAAGGTCGCGGAGATCTACCATAACAAGGTGCGAAGTCAAATGTGTATACTTGCATCGTTTATCAGTAACACCAGAACCGATTGATCTTTGAATAACAATGCACACGTTTGTATTCGGTATCAAAAAATGTTAAGACTTCGTTGGTCACATTTAGTTTTAGGAATTATTATTAACGTCGAAATATTTAATTATCTGTATTTTCCCACGCCATCGTAGTTCGAAAATGCGGCGCCGAAGTCCTGAATGCAAAGCAGAACCGTACTCCGTTCAGAGTGCGAGTATCTTACCGGTACATTACGTGAAACTCGCGATGACCTACTATCACCTAGCCGACGTTATATGTGTATATTCGCTTCGTTTATCAGTAACACGGGAACCGTTTGAGCTATTGAAAAAACAAACCACACCTTTCAATTTGGTACCAAAAAAAGGTAAGGTTCCGTAGGGAACATTTACTTGTTGGAATTATTTTGAAAGTCGATATAATTAATTATCTGTATCTGACACACTATCGTAGTTCGTAAATTCGACGCCGACGTCCAGTATGCATAGCAGAATCAAACACCATTTAGAGTACTAATATCGCCGCAGTAGGTTGTGTTAATGTCGCGAAGAACTACTATCGCCAAGCCGATGTTATAGGTGTATATTCCCTTCGTTTAACAGTAACACGGGAACCGTTTGAGCTATTGAAAAAGCAAACCACACCTTCGTTTTCGGTACCAAAAAAACGTAAGATTTCGTTGGGAAAATTTATTTGTTGGATTGATATCTAACGACGAAAAATTTAATTATCTATATTTTCCCCCACCATCAAAGTTCGAAAATTCGACGCCGATGTCCAGAATGCATAGCAGAAACGTACGCCATTTAGAGGACGAGAATCGTCCCACTATGATATGCGAAGGTCGCGGAGATCTACCATAACAAGGTGCGAAGTCAAATGTGTATACTTGCATCGTTTATCAGTAACACCAGAACCGATTGATCTTTGAATAACAATGCACACGTTTGTATTCGGTATCAAAAAATGTTAAGACTTCGTTGGTCACATTTAGTTTTAGGAATTATTATTAACGTCGAAATATTTAATTATCTGTATTTTCCCACGCCATCGTAGTTCGAAAATGCGGCGCCGAAGTCCTGAATGCAAAGCAGAACCGTACTCCGTTCAGAGTGCGAGTATCTTACCGGTACATTACGTGAAACTCGCGATGACCTACTATCACCTAGCCGACGTTATATGTGTATATTCGCTTCGTTTATCAGTAACACGGGAACCGTTTGAGCTATTGAAAAAACAAACCACACCTTTCAATTTGGTACCAAAAAAAGGTAAGGTTCCGTAGGGAACATTTACTTGTTGGAATTATTTTGAAAGTCGATATAATTAATTATCTGTATCTGACACACTATCGTAGTTCGTAAATTCGACGCCGACGTCCAGTATGCATAGCAGAATCAAACACCATTTAGAGTACTAATATCGCCGCAGTAGGTTGTGTTAATGTCGCGAAGAACTACTATCGCCAAGCCGATGTTATAGGTGTATATTCCCTTCGTTTAACAGTAACACGGGAACCGTTTGAGCTATTGAAAAAGCAAACCACACCTTCGTTTTCGGTACCAAAAAAACGTAAGATTTCGTTGGGAAAATTTATTTGTTGGATTGATATCTAACGACGAAAAATTTAATTATCTATATTTTCCCCCACCATCAAAGTTCGAAAATTCGACGCCGATGTCCAGAATGCATAGCAGAAACGTACGCCATTTAGAGGACGAGAATCGTCCCACTATGATATGCGAAGGTCGCGGAGATCTACCATAACAAGGTGCGAAGTCAAATGTGTATACTTGCATCGTTTATCAGTAACACCAGAACCGATTGATCTTTGAATAACAATGCACACGTTTGTATTCGGTATCAAAAAATGTTAAGACTTCGTTGGTCACATTTAGTTTTAGGAATTATTATTAACGTCGAAATATTTAATTATCTGTATTTTCCCACGCCATCGTAGTTCGAAAATGCGGCGCCGAAGTCCTGAATGCAAAGCAGAACCGTACTCCGTTCAGAGTGCGAGTATCTTACCGGTACATTACGTGAAACTCGCGATGACCTACTATCACCTAGCCGACGTTATATGTGTATATTCGCTTCGTTTATCAGTAACACGGGAACCGTTTGAGCTCCCACTACGTAGTCCGAAAATTCGACTCCGGTGTCCAGAATGCATAGCAGAAATGTACTCCAATTAGAGCACGAGTAACGTACCGGTACGTTATGTGAAAATTGCGAAGAAATAATATCTCTAGCGTGACGGTATATGTTGATATTCTATTCGTTTAACTGTCACACGGGAACCGTTTGAGCCATTGAAAATACAAACCACAACTTTGTATTCGGTACCAAAAAAAGGCAAGGTTTCGTTGGTCACCTTTAGTTTTAGGAACTATTATTAACGTCGAAATATTTAATTATCTGTATTTGCCCCCACCATCGTAGTTCTTATATTCGACGCCATCGTCCAAAATGCATAGCAGAATCATACGCCATTTAGAGTACGACAATTGCCGCAGTATGTCATGTGAAAGTCGTGAAGAACAACTTTCGCCTAGCCGACGTTATATGTGTATATTGGCTTCGTTTACCTGAAACACGGAAACTGTTTGTGCTATTGCAAAAACAATCCACACCTTCGTATTCTGTACCAAAAATGGTAAGATTTCGTTGGTCACATTTAGTTTTAGGAATTATTATTAACGGCGAAATATTTATTATCTGTATTTTCCTTCTACATCGTAGTTCGAAAATTCGACGGCGGATTCCAGAATGCAGAGCAGATTCATTCTACCTTTCGAGTGCGAGAATCGTCCAAGTATGATATGAGAAGGTCGCGGAGAAATACTTTAACCATGTGCGATGTTATATGTGTATCTTCGCATCGTTTAACAGTAATGCCGGAACCGTCTGAGCTTTGAATAACAAAGCACACCTTTGTAATCGGTATAAAAGAATGGTAAGATTTCTTTGGTCACATTTAGTTTTTGGAATTATTCTTAACGTCGAAATATTTAATAATCTGTATTTTCCCCCACATCGTAGTTCGAAAATTGGACGCCGATGTCCAGAATTCATAGCAGAATCATTCTCTATTTTGAGTACAGGTATCGTACCGGTACGTTACGTGAAAATGGCGAGGAAATACTATCACCTAGCCGACGTTATATTTGTATATTCGCTTCGTTTAACAGTAACACGGGAACCGTATGAGCTATCGAAAAAACAAACCAAACCTTTGTATTCGGTACCAAACAAAGATAAGATTTCGTTGGGAACAATTCTTTGTTGGAATTATTTCAAACGACGAAATATTTAATTATTTGTATTTTCCCGCACTTCGTAGTTCGAAAATTCGCCGCCGGAGTCCAGAATCCATAGCAGAACCGTACGCCATTTAGAGGGCGAGAGTCGTCCCAGTATGATTTGCGAAGGTCTGGAAGAACTACTATAACCATGTGCGACGATATATGTGAATATTCGCTTCGTTTAACGGTAACACGGAATCCGTTTGAGCTATTGAAAAAACAATCCTCACCTTCGTATTCGTACCAAAAAAAGGCAAGATTTCTTTGGTCACATTTAGTTTAAGGAATTACTTTTAACGTCGAAATATTTAGTTATCTGTATTTGCCCCCACATCGTAGTTCGAACATTGGACGCCGATGTCCAGAATTCATAGCAGAATCGTACTCCATTTCGAGTACGCGTATCGTACCGGTACGTTACGTGAAAATCGCGAAGAAATACTATCTCCAAGCCCGACGTTATAGGTGTATATTCGCTTCATTTAACAGTAACACCGCAGTCGTGTGAGATATTGAAATAACAAACACAAACTTTGTATTCGGTACCAAAAAAAGGTAAGATTTCATTGGTCACATTTAGTTTTAGCAATCCTTTTGACGTCGAAATATTTAATTATCTGTATTTTCCCCCACATTATATTTCGAAAATTCGAAGCCGATGTCTAGAATGCATAGCAGAATCATAATCTATTTTGAGAACGAGAATCGTACCTGTACGTAACGTGAAAATCGCGAAGAACTACTATCACCTAGCCGACGTTATATGTGCATATTCGCTTCGTTTAGCAGCAACACGGCAACCGTGTAAGATATGGAAAAACAAACCACTCCTTCGTATTCGGTACCAAAAAAAGCTAAGATTTGGTTGGATCTATTTATTTGTTGCCATTATCTCTAAAGTCGAAATATTTAATTATCTGTATTTGCCCACACCATCGAAGTTCGAAAATTGGACGCTGA
>NW_017101215.1:15269-21543 GCF_001263275.1 Habropoda laboriosa
ATTTTCCCCCACCATCGTAGTTCGGAAATTCGACGCCGATGTCCAGAATGCATAGCAGAAATGTACTCCATTTAGTGTACAAGTACCGCACCGGTACGCTACGTGAATATCCGGAGAAATACTATCCCCATGAGGGACGTTATAAGTGTATATTAGCTTCGTTTCACAGTAACACGGCAAACGTGTGACATAATGAACTAACAAACCACAACTTTGTATTCGCCACCAAAGAATGGCAAGGTTTCGTTGGGAACATTTATTTGTTGGAATTATTTGGAACGACGAAATATTTAATTATTTAGTATTTTACCCCACATCGTAGATAGAAAAGTCGACGTCGGAATCCAGAATGCATGGCAGAACCGTTGGCCATTTTGAGGAGGTGAATCGTCCCAGTATGGTATGCGAAGGTCGCGAAGAAATACTATAACCATAAGCGTCATTATGTGTGTATATTCGCTTCGTTTAATAGTATGACCGGAAACGTTTGAGCTTTGAATAACAGAGCACACCTTTGTATTCTGTATCAAAAAATGGTAAGATTTCGTTGGTCACATTTAGTTTTAGGAATTAATATTAACGTCGAAATAATTAATTATCTGTATTTTCCCCCACCATCGTAGTTCGAAAATTCGACGCCACGTGCAGAATGCATATCGGAATAAAACACCATTAGAGTACGAATAACGCCGCAGTATGTTATGTTAATGTCGCGAAGAACTACTATCGCCTAGCCGACGTTATATGTGTATATTCGCTTCGTTTAACAGTCCCTTTAGAGTACGAGTATCGTACCGGTACGTTCCGTGAAAGTCGCGAAGGACTTCAATCACCTAGCCGACGTAATTTTTGTATATTCGCTTCGTTTAACAGTAACACGGGAACCGTGGGAGATATTGAAGAAACAAGCAGACAGTTATATTCGTGACCATAAATCGGTAAGAATTCGTTGGGAACAAATATTTGTAGGGAATATTTTTAAAGTCGAAATATTTAATTATCTGTGTTTGCCACCACCATTGTAGTTCGAAAATTCGGCGCCAATGTCCAGAATGCATTGCAGAATCGTACTCCATTTAGAGTACGAATATCACCGCAGTAGGTTATGTGAAAGTCGCGAAGAACTACTATCGCCAAGACGACGTTATATACGTATTTTCGCTTCCTTTAACAGTATCACGGAAACCGTGAGAGATATTGAAGAAGCAGACACACCTTTATATTCCACATCAATAAATTTTAAAATTTCGTTGGATACATTAAGCTGAAGGAATTATATTTAAATTCGAAATATTTAATTATCTATATTTTCCCCCACATGGTAGTTCGTAAATTCGGCGCCGATGTCCAGAATTCATAGCAGGATCGTACTCCATTTATGGTACGAGTATCGTACCGGTACGTTACGTGAAAATCGCGAAGAAATACTATCTCCAAACGCGACGTTAAATGTGTATATTCGCTTCGTTTAACAGTAACACCGGAACCGTTTGAGCTTTGAATAACAAAGCACACCTTTATATCCGGAGTGTAAAAATGGTAAGATTTATGGTATACATTTAGCTAAAGGAATTATATTTAAATTCGTAATATTTAGTTATCTGTAAATGCCCCCACCATCGTAGTTCTAAAATTCGGCGCCGATGTCCAGAATGCATAGCTGAATCGTACTCCATTTAGAGTACGAGTATCTTACCGGTACGTTACGTGAAAACCGCGAAGAAATAACATGACTAAGCGTGACGTTATATATGTATATTCGCTTCGTTTAACAGTAATACGAAAACCGTTTGAGCTATTGAAAAAACAATGCATACCTTCGTATTATGCACCAAAAAAAGGTAAGATTTCAGTGGATACAGTTAACTGAAGGAATTATTTTTAACGACGAAATATTGAATTATTTCTGTTTTCCCCCACATCGTAGTTCGAAAATACGTCGCCGGCGTCCAGAATGCATAGCAGAATCAAACAACGTATAGAGTACTAATATCGCCGCAGTAGGTTATGTGAAAGTCGCGAAGAACTACTATCGCCTAGCCGACGTTATAGGTGTATATTCACTTCGTTCAACAGTAGCACGGGAACCGTTTGAGCAAGTGAAAAAACAAACCACTCCTTCGTTTTCGGTACCAAAAAAAGGTAAGATTTCGTTGGGAACAAAGTCGCGAAGAACTACCTGCGCCTACCCGACGTTATAGGTGTATATTCGCTACGTTTAACAGTAACACCGGAACCGTTTGAGCTTTGAATAACCAAACACACCTTTATATTCGGGGTGGAAAAATTGTAAGATTTATGGTATACATTTAGCTAAAGGAATTATTTTTATAGTCGAAATATTTAATCAGGTGTATTTTCCCCCACATCGTAGTTCGAAAATTCGACGCCGGCGTCCAGAATGCATGGCAGTACCGTACGCCATTTGGAAGACGCGAATCGTCCCAGTATGATATGCGAAGGTCGCGAAGTAATACTTTAACCATGTGCGACGTTATATGTGTATATTCGCTTCGTTTAACGGTAAGACCGGAACCGTTTGAGCATTCAATAACAAAGCACACCTTTGTATTCGGTACCAAAAATGGTATGTTTTCGTTGGGCACATTTACCTTTAGGAATTTATATTAACGACGAAGTTATTAATTATTTGTATTTTCCCCCACCAGCGTAGTTCGAAAATTCGACGCCACGTCCAGAATGCATAGCGGAATCAAACACCATTAGAGTACGAATATCACCGCATAAAGTTAGGTTAATGTTGCGAAGAACTACTATCTCCTAGCCGACGTTATAGGTGTTTATACACTTCGTTTAACAGTAACAAGGGTGCCGTGTGAGGTATTGAAGAAACAAGCACACATTTGTATTCGTTATTAAAAACTGGTAAGATTTCGATGGTCACATTTAGTTTTAGTAATTATTTTTAAAGTCGAAATATTTAGTTATCTGTATTTGCCCCCACCATCGTAGAGAGAAAATTCAACACCGATGTCCAGAATGCACAGCAGGAACGTACTCCATTTAGAGTACGAGTATCGTACCGGTACGTTACGTGATAATCGCTAAGATCTACTATCACCTAGCCGACGTTATATTTGTATATTCGCTTCGTTTAACAGTAACACGGCAGCTGTGTGAGATATTGACATAACATTTCCACGCCTTTGTATTCGGTATCAAAAAGAGGTAAGATTATGTTGGGAATATTTATTTGTAGCGAATATTTTTAATGTCGAAATATTTAATTATCTGTACTTGCCCCCACCATTATAGTTCGAAAATTCGGCGCCAATGTCCAGAATGCATTGCAGAATCGTATAACATTTCGAGTAAGAGTATTGTACCGGTACGTAACGTGAAAATCGCGAAGAAATACATTCTCCAAGCGCGACGTTATATGTGTATATTCGCTTCGTTCAACAGTAACACCGGAACTGTTTGAGCTTTCAATATCAAAGCACACATTTGTATTCGGTATCAAAAAATTGTAAGATTTCGTTTGTCACATTTAGTTTTATGAATTATTTTTAACGTAGAAATATGAAATTATCTGTATTCTCCCCCACATCGTAGTTCGAAAATGAGAAGCCGGAGTCCAGAATGCATAGCAGAATCGTATAACATTTCGAGTAAGAGTATCGTGCCGGTACGTTACGTGAAAATCGCGAAGAAATACTATCTCCAAGCGCGACGTTATAGGTGTATATTCGTTTTGATTAATGGTAACACGGAAACCGTTTCAGCTATTGAAAAAGAAACAACAACTTTGTATTCGGTATCAAAAAATGGTAAGACTTCGTTGGTCACATTTAGTTTTAGGAATTATTATTAAAGTCGAAATATTTAACTATCTGTATTTTCCCACACCATCGTAGTTCGAAAATTCGACGTAGTTGTCCAGAATGCGTAGCGGAATCGTATGCCATTTAGAGTACGAGTATCCCCCCAGCATGTTATGTGAAAGTCGCGAAGAACAACATTCGCCTAGCCGATGTTATAGGTGTATATTCGCTTCGTTTAACAGTAACACCGGAACCGTTTGAGCCTTGAATAACAGAGCACACCTTTATATTCGGGGTGGAAAAATTGTAAGATTTATGGTATACATTTAGCTAAAGGAATTATTTTTGAAGTCGAAATATTTCGTTATCTGTATTTGCCCCCACCATCGTACAGAGAGAATTCGACGCCGAAGTCCAGAATGCATAGCAGAATCGTACGCCTTTTAGAGTACGAGTATCCCCCTAGTATGTTATGTGAAAGTCGCGAAGAATTACTGTTACCGAGCCGCGTTATATTTGTATATTCGCTTCGTTTAACAGTAACATGGCGAACGTGTGAGATATTGAAGAACCAAGCACACCTTTGTATTCGGTACCAAAGAAAGGTAAAATATCTTTGGGAATTTTTATTTGTAGAGAATATTAGTAAAGTCGAAATATTTAGTTATCTGTATTTGCCCCCACCATCGTATTTCGAAAATTCGGCGGCGGAGTCCAGAATGCATTGCATAATCGTTCTGCATTTAGAGTACGATTATCGTACTGGTACGTTACGTGAAAATTGCGAAGAAATACTATCTCCAAGCACGACGTTATATGTGTATATTCGCTTGGTTTAACAGTAACACGGGAACCGTTTGAGCTATTGATAAAACAAACCAGAAATTTGTATTCGGTACCAAAGAACGGTAAGACTTTGTTGGTCACATTTTGATTTAGGAATTATTTTTAACGTGGAAATATTTACTTATCTGTAATTGCACCCACCACCGTAGTTCAAAAATTCGACACCGATGTCCAGAATGTATAGCAGAAATGTACTCCATTTAGAGTACGAGTATCGTACCGGTACGTTACGTGCAAATCGCGAAGAAATACTATCTCCAAGCGCGACGTACTAGGTGTATATTCGCTTCGTTAAACAGAAATACGGGAACCGTTTGAGCTATTGAAAAAACAAACCACAACTTTGTATTCGGTGCCAAAAAAAGGTAAGTTTCCGTTTGTCACATTTTGTTTTAGGAATTATTTTTATCGTCGAAATATTTAATTATCTGTATTTGACACACTATCGTAGTTCGTAAATTCGACGCCGACGTCCAGTATGCATTGCAGAATCATACACCATTTAGACTACTAATATTGCCGCAGTAGGTTATGTGAAAGTAGCGAAGAACTACTATCGCATAGCCGATATTTTATTTGTATATTCGCTTCGTTTAACAGTAACATGGCGAACGTGTGAGATATTGAAGAACCAAGCACACCTTTGTATTCGGTACCAAAGAAAGGTAAAATATCTTTGGGAATTTTTATTTGTAGAGAATATTAGTAAAGTCGAAATATTTAGTTATCTGTATTTGCCCCCACCATCGTATTTCGAAAATTCGGCGGCGGAGTCCAGAATGCATTGCATAATCGTTCTGCATTTAGAGTACGATTATCGTACTGGTACGTTACGTGAAAATTGCGAAGAAATACTATCTCCAAGCACGACGTTATATGTGTATATTCGCTTGGTTTAACAGTAACACGGGAACCGTTTGAGCTATTGATAAAACAAACCACAAATTTGTATTCGGTACCAAAGAAAGGTAAGATTTCGTTGGTCTGATTTAGTTTTAGGAATTATTATTAACGTCGAAATAATTAATTATCTGTATTTTCCCCCAAAATAGTAGTTCGAAAATTCGGCGCCGATGTACAGACTGCATAGCAGAATCGTACTCCATTTAGAGTAAGATTATCGTACCGGTACGTAACGTGAAAATCGCTAAGAAATATTATCTCCAAGCGCGACGTTGTAGGTGTATATTCGCTACGATTACCAGTACAACGGGAACCGTTTGAGCTATTAAAAAACAAACCACTCCTTTTCATTCGGGATCAGAAAATTGTAAGATTTCGTTGTATACAATTAGCTGAACGAATTATGTTTAAAGTCGAAATATTTAATTATCTGTATTTTCCCCCATCATCTTAGTTCGGAAATTTGGCGCCAATGTCCAGATTGCATAGCAGAATCATACTCTATTTTGAGTACGAGTATCGTACCGTTACGTTACGTGAAAATCGTGAAGTAATACTATCTCCAAGAGAGACGTTATATGTGTAAATTCGCTTCGTTAAACAGAAACACGGGAACCGTTTGAGCTATTGAAAAAACAAACCACAACTTTGTATTCGGTACCAAAAGAAGGTAATATTTCGTTGGTCACATTTGGTTTTAGGAATTACTTTTAACGTCGAAATATTTAATTATCTGTATT
>NW_017101215.1:21627-32633 GCF_001263275.1 Habropoda laboriosa
CGTACCGTTGCGTTACGTGAAAGTCGCTAAGAACTAGTATCACCTAGAAGACATTATATTCGTATATTCGCTTCGTTTAACACTAACACGGGAACCGTGGGAGAAATTGAAGAACCAAGCACACATTTATATTGGTGACCAAAAAACGGTATGATTTCGTTGGAAGCAAATATTTGTAGGGAATATTTTTAAAGTCGAAATATTTAGTTATCTGTATTTTATCCCACCATCGTAGTTCGGAAATTCGACGCCGACGTCCAGAATGCATAGCAGAACTGTACGCCATTTGGAGGACCAGAATTGTCCCAGTATGATATGGGAAGGTCGCGACGAACTACTTTAACCATGTGCGGCGTTATAGGTGAATATTCGTTTTGTTAAATACTGACACTGGACCTTTTGATCTATTGAAAAAAACAGACCACACCTTTGTATTCGGTACCAAAAAAAGGTAGGATTTCGTTGGGAACATTTAGAATAACATAGCACACCTTCGTATTCGATATCAAAAATGGGAAGATTTCGTTGGTCAAAATTAGTTTTATGAATTATTTTTAAAGTCGAAATAGTCAGTTATCTGTATTTTCCCCCACTTCGTAGTCCGAAAATTCGACTCCGGTGTCCAGAATGCATAGCAGAAATGTACTCCATTTAGAGCACTAGTAACGTACCGGTACGTTACGTGAAAATCGCGAAGATATAATATCTCTAGTGTGACGGTATATGTTTATATTCTATTCGTTTAACAGTAACACGGGAACCGTTTGTGCTATTGAAAAAACAAACCACACCTTCGTTTTCGGTACCAAAAAAAGGTAAGATTTCGTTGGGAACAAATATATAGAGGAATTATTTTTAAAGTCGAAATATTTAATTATCTGTATTTGCCCCCACCATTGTAAATCGAAAATTGGACGCCGGAGTCCAGAATGCATAGCAGAATCAAACACCATTTAGAGTACGAATATCGCCGCAGTAGGTTATGTTAAAGTCGCGGAGGACTACTATCGCCTAGCCGACGTAATAGGTGTATGTTCGTTTCGTTTAATGGTATCACGGCAACAGTGTGAGATATTGAAGAACCAAGCACACCTTTATAATCGGGATCAATAAAATGTAAGATTTCGTTTTATACATTCAGCTGAAGGAATTATATTTAAAATCGAAATATTTATATTATCTGTTATTGCCCCCACCATCGTAGTTCGAAAATTCGGCGCCGATGTCCAGAATGCAGTGCATAATCGTACTCCATTTAGAGTACGATTATCGTACTGGTACGTTACGTGAAAATTGCGAAGAAATACTAACTCCAAGCGCGACGTTATATGTGTATATTCGCTTCGTTTAACAGTAACAGGGCAACGTTTGAGCTATTGCAAAAACAAACCGCTCCTTTGTATTCGGTACCAAAAAAAGGTAAGAGTTCATTGGATACATTTAGCTGAAGGAATTATATTTAAAGGCGAAATATTAAATTATCTGTTTTTGCCCCCACCATCGTAGTTCGAAAATCAGCCGTGTGAGATATTGAATTAACAAACCACAACTTTGTATTCGGTACTAAAAAAAGGTAAGACTTCGTTGGATACATTAAGCTGAAGGAATTATATTTAAAGTCGATATAACTAATTATCTGTATTTGCCCCCACCACCGTAGAGAGAAAATTCGACGCCGGCGTACCGAATGCATAGCAGAAACGTACGCCATTTAGAGTACGAATATCGCCGCAGTTGGTTACGTGCAAATCGATAAGAAATACTATCACCTAGCCGCCATTATATTTGTATATTCGCTTCGTTTAACAGAAACACGGGAACCGTTCGAGCTATTGAAAAAATAAAACCACACCTTCGTATTCGGTACCAGAAAAATGTAAGCTTTCGTTGTGAACAATTATTTGTAGGGAATATTTTTAAAGTTGATATATTTAGTGATCAGTATTTGCCCCACCATCATAGTGAGAAAATTCGACGCCGACCTCCAGAATGCATTGCAGAAACGTACGCCATTTAGAGGACGCGAATCGTCCCAGTATGATATGCGAAGGTCGCGAAGTACTACTATAACCATGTGCGACGTTCTATGTGTATATTCGCTTCGTTTAACAGTAACACGGCAACCGTGTGAGATATTGAAGAGCCAAGCACGACTTTATATTTGGGATCAAAAAATTGTAAGATTTCGTTGGATACATTTACCTGAAGGAATTATATTTAAGGTCGAAATATTTAATTATCTGTATTTGCCCCCACCCACGTAGTTCGAAAATTCGGCGCCGATGTCCAGAATGCATAGCAGAATCGTACTCCATTTCGAGTACGAGTAACGTACCGGTACGTTACGTGAATATCGCGAAGAAATACTATCTCCAAGCGCGACGTTATAGGTGTATATTCGCATCGTTTAACAGTAACTCGGCAGCCGTGTGAGATATTGAATTAACAAACCACAACTTTGTATTCGGTACTAAAAAAAGGTAAGACTTCGTTGGATACATTAAGCTGAAGGAATTATATTTAAAGTCGATATAACTAATTATCTGTATTTGCCCCCACCACCGTAGAGAGAAAATTCGACGCCGGCGTACCGAATGCATAGCAGAAACGTACGCCATTTAGAGTACGAATATCGCCGCAGTTGGTTACGTGCAAATCGATAAGAAATACTATCACCTAGCCGCCATTATATTTGTATATTCGCTTCGTTTAACAGAAACACGGGAACCGTTCGAGCTATTGAAAAAATAAAACCACACCTTCGTATTCGGTACCAGAAAAATGTAAGCTTTCGTTGTGAACAATTATTTGTAGGGAATATTTTTAAAGTTGATATATTTAGTGATCAGTATTTGCCCCACCATCATAGTGAGAAAATTCGACGCCGACCTCCAGAATGCATTGCAGAAACGTACGCCATTTAGAGGACGCGAATCGTCCCAGTATGATATGCGAAGGTCGCTCAGAACTGCTATAACCTTGTGGGACGTTATATGTGTATATTCGCTTCGTTTAACAGTAACATCAGCACCGTTTGAGGTTTGAATAACAAAGCACACCTTTGTATTCGGTACCAAAAAAAGGTACGATTTCATTGGTCACATTTAGTTTGAGGAATTAATATTAACATCGAAATAATTAATTATCTGTATTTACCCCCACCATCGTAGTTCGAAAATTCGACGCCAATGTTTAGAATGCATAACAGAATCGTACGCAATTTAGAATATGAATATCCCCGCAGTATGTAATGTGGATGTCGCGAAGAACTACTACCGCCAAGCCGACGTTATAGGTTTATATTCGCTTCGTTTAACAGTAACACCGGAACCGTTTGAGCTTTGAATAAAAAGCACACCATTTATATTCGGAGTGGAAAAATTGTAAGATTTATGGTATAGATTTAGCTAAAGGTATTATTTATCAAGTCGAAATATTTTTTTATCTGTATTTGCCCCCACCACCGTACAGAGAGTATTCGACGCCAAAGTCCAGAATGCATAGCAGAATTGAACTCCCTTTATAGTACGATTATCGTACCGGTACGTTACGTGAAAATCGCGAAGAAATGATATCTCAATGAGCGACGTTATATCTGTATCTTCGCTTTGTTCAACAGTAACACAGGAAACGTTTGAGCATTTGATAAAACGAATCACAGATTTGTATTCGGTACCAAAAAAAGGTAAGGTTTCGTTGGGTACATTTATTTGGTGGAATTATTTCTAAAGACGAAATATTTTATTATTTGTGTTTTCGCCCACATCGTAGTTCGAAAATTCGACGCCGGCGTCCAGAATGCATGGAAGAACCGTACGCCATTTAGAGAAGGTGAATCGTCCCAGTATGATATGCGAAGGCAGCGAAGAACTACTATAACCATGTGCGGCGTTATGGGTGTATATTCGCTTCGTTTAACAGTAACAGGGCAACGTTTGAGCTGTTTCGTACGCAGACTAGCCGACACGGCGGCGCAGAGACATCCGCCTCGAACTCACCCCCTTGAGATAAAGTAAACGAACGCACTTCGGTCTCATGGGAAAATTAGGGCCCCCACCTCCCAAAAAGTACAAATTTTGGAGTATATAAGGGAATGATTTTCGGGGCTCAGGGGCAGTCACAGTTCAGAGTTACCCTGAACGTTAGAGTAGCACAGTATCTGTATAGTCATCGTTCGACACGAACAAGATCGGGCTCAATTCCCTTTCGAGCAACCCAGTATAATACTAAATTCGTAAGTGTCAACTAGACATACTTGTCTACGACGTCCCCGCGTACTCACCGTGTAAAGTCGAGAAGGAAGATTCATGCTCAGCCAAGAATCAACCATTGTAATTCATATTTAAACATTGTAATCTTACTGTAACCACAATTGAATATTATTAGAATATAGTTGTTGTAGAATTGCTTAGCCTATATTCAATTAACCATCTCCTCGTAACATTAGTAACGGAATTGCTAGACTCACAAAGGATATATCTTAACCGCTCGAGGTATATCCGACATTACGGTACGTACTGTCCTCACAATTACCAAACCTTGTCCATCCTTTCGAGAACGGCGTATATACCACGTACGCTGACGGTTCCAATTCTATCGGACTTGTTGGAGAACGACGTAGAACCACATGCGTTGAATGTTCTGACCGGTCCACCGCAAACCTTGCCAACGACGTGTTAACAACACACGTTGAACCTCCAACCTCTTCCATCCTTTGGAAAACGGCGTATATACAACGTACGCCGACGGTTCCAATCCTGTCGGATTCGTTGTCAACAACGTATCACCCTCATACAGTGAACGTTTTGACCGATCAACAAACCCAAAGAAGTTTTACGTTCCATGTGCGGACAAGACCGCGTAAACCAGTAACAGAGCTATTGAAAAAACAAAGCACACCTTTGTATTCGGTATCAAGAAATGTTAAGATGCAGTTGGTCAAATTTAGTTTTAGGATTTATTATTAACGTCGAAATATTTAATTATCAGTATTTCCCCCACACCGTAGTTCGAAAATTCGACGCAGACCTCCAGAATGCACAGCAGAATCGTACTCCCTTTAGAGTACGAGTATAGTACAGGTACGGTACGTGAAAGCCGCGGAGAATTACTATCACCAAGCGTGACGTCATATGTGTATATTCGCTTCGTTTAACAGTAACACCGCAACCGTGTGAGATATTGAAGAACCATGCACACCTTTATATTCGGGATCAAGAAATTGTAAGATTTCGTTGGGGACATTTATTTGTTGGAATTATTTCTAACGACGAAACATTTAATTATATGCGTTTTCCCCCACATCGTAGTTCGAAAATTCGACGCCGACGTCCAGAATGCATAGCAGAACCGTACGCCATTTGGAGGACGAGAATCGTCCTAGTATGATATGGGAAGGTCGCGAAGAACTACTTTAACCATGAGCGGCGTTATAGGTGCATATTCGTTTTATTAAAAACTGACACGGGACCTTTTGATCTATTGAAAAAACAGACCACACCTTTGTATTCGGTACCAAAAAAAGGTAATATTTCGTTGGGAACATTTATTTGTTGGTATTATTTCTATAGACGAAATATTGAATTATTTGCGTTTTCCCCCACATCGTAGTTCGAAAATTCGACGCCGATATCCAGAATGATTAGCAGAATCGTACTCCATTTAGAGTACGAGTATCGTACAGGTAGGTTACGTGAAAATCGCGAAGAAATACTATCTCCAAGCTCGACGTTGAAGGTGTATAGTCGCTTCCTTCAACCGTAACACGGGAACCATTTGAGCTATTGAACATACAAACCACACCTTTGTATTCAGTACCAAAAAATGGTAAGATTTCGTTGGGAACATATAATTGTTGGTATTATTACTAACGACATAATATTTAATAATCTGTATTTTCCCCCACATCGTATTTCGAAAATTGGACGCGGGCGACCTGAATGCAAAGCAGAACCGTACGCCATTTAGAGGACACGAATCGTCCCAGTATGATATGCGAAGTTCGCGAAGTACTACTATATCCATGTGCGACGTTAAATGTGCATATCCGCTTCGTTACACAGTATCGCCGGAACCGTTTGAGCATTGAATAACCAAGCACACCTTTATATTCGGGATCAAGAAATTGTAAGATTTCGTTGGGGACATTTATTTGTGGCGTCCAGAATGCATGGAAGAACCGTACGCCATTTGGAGGGAGAGAATCGTCCCAGTATGAAATGGGAAGGTCGCGAAGAACTACTTTAACTATGGTAGGCGTTATAGGTGCATATTCGTTTTATTAAACACTGACACGGGACCATTTGATCTATTGAAAAAACAGACCACACCTTCGTATTCGGTATCAAAAAATGGTAAGATTTCGTTCGTCACATTTAGTTTTAAGAATTATTTTTAACGTAGAAATATTTAATTATCTGTATTTTCCCCCATGTTTCTCCCACATCGTAGTTCGAAAATTCGACCCCGGTGTCCAGAATGCATAGCAGAATCTAACCCCATTTAGAGTACGAATATCGCCGCAGTAGGTTATGTGAAAGTCGCGAAGAACTACTATCGCAGAATGCATAGCAGAATCGTAGTACATTTCGAGTGCGAGTATCGTACCGGTACGTTATGTGAAAATCGGGAAGAAATGCTATCTCCAAGCGCGACGTTATATGGGTATATTCGATTCGTTTAACGGTAACGCGGCAACCGTGTGAGATATTGAAGAACCAAGCACACATTTATATTCGTGACCAAAAAACGGTATAATTTCGTTGGGAACAAATATTTGTACGGAATATTTTTAAAGTCGGAATATTTAGTTATCTGTATTTTCCCCCACCATCGTAGTTCATGAACCGTACGCCATTTAGAGAAGGTGAATCGTCCGAGTATGATATGCGAAGGTCACTAAGAACGACTTTAACCATGTGCGGCGTTACATGTGAATATTCGCTTCGTTTATCAGTAACACGGAAACCGTTTGAGCTATTGAAAAAACATTCCACACCTTCGTATTCGGTACCGAAAAGAGGCAAGATTTCTTTGGGAACAATTATTTGTAGGGAATATTTTTAAAGTCTAAATATTTAATTATCATTATTTTCCCCCACATTGTAGTTGGAAAATTCGGCGCCACGTCCAGAATGCATAGCAGAAATGTACTCCATTTAGAGTAAGAGTACCGTACCGGTACGTTACGTGAATGTCGCGAAGAACTACTATAACCATGTGCGACGTTATATCTGTATATTCGCTACGTTTAACAGTAAGACTGGAACCGTTTGAGGTATTGAAAAAACAAAGCACACCTTTGTATTCGGTATCAAGAAATGGTAATGTTTCGTTGGTCACATTTAGTTTTAGGAATTATTTTTAACGTCGAATAATTATCCGTATTTCCCGCACCATCGTGGTTCATATATTCGACGCCGTCATCCAGAATGCATAGCAGAATCGTACTTCATTTAGAGTACGAGTATCGCCGCAGTGTGTGATGTTAATGCCGCGACGAACTACTATCTCCTAGCCGACGTTATAGGTGTATACTCGCTTCGTTTAACAGTAACACGGCAACCGTGTGAGATATTGAAGAACCACGCACACACTTGTATTCGTGACCAAAAAATTCTAAGATTTCGTTGGATACATTTAGCTGAAGGAATTATATTTAATGTCGAAATGTTGAATTATCTGTATTTTCCCCCACATCGTAGTTCGAAAATTCGACGCCGGCGTCCAGAATGCGTTTCAGAACCGTACGCCATTTAGAGAAGGTGAATCGTCCCAGTATGATATGCGAAGGTCGCCAGAATGTATAGCAGAATCAAACTCCATTTGGAGTACGAATATCGCCGCAGTGTGTTATGTGAAAGTCGCGAAGAACTAATATCGGCTAGCCGACAGTATAGGTGAATATTCGCTTCGTTTAACACCATCACGGTAACCGTGTGAGATATTGAAGAAGCAGACACACCTTTACATTCGGGAACAAAAAATTGTTAGATTTCGTTGTATTTACCTAGCTGAAGGAATTATATTTAATATCGAAATATATAATTATCTGTATATTCCCCCACCATCGTAGTTCGGAATTTCGACGCCGATGTCCAGAATGCATAGCAGAATCGTACGCCATTTAGAGGGCGAGAATCGTCTCTGTATGATATGCGAAGGTCGCGGAGAACTACTATAACCATGTGCGACGTTATATGGGTACATTCGCGTTGTTTAACAGTAACACGGGAACCGTCTGTGCTATTGAAAAAACAAACCACACCTTTGTATTCGGTACCAGGAAATGGTAAGATTTAGTTTGGAACATTTATTTATTGGAATTATTTCTAACGATGAGATATATAATTATTTGTATTTTCCCCCACATCGTAGTTCGAAAATTCGACGCCGGCGTCTAATATGCATAGCAGAACCGAACGCCATTTAGAGGACGAGAATCGTCCCAGTATGTTTTGCGAAGGTCGCGCAGAATTACTATCTCCAAGCGCGACGTTATAAGTCTATATTCGCTTAGTTTAACAGTAACACGGGAACCGTTTGAGATATCTGTATTTTCCCCCGCCATCGTAGTTCGAAAATTCGGCGTCGAAGTCCAATATGCATAACAGAACCGTACGCCAATTAGAGGACGAGAATCGTCCCATTATGTTTTGCGAAGGAAGCTCAGAACTACTATAACCGGGTGCGACGTTATATGTGTATATTCGCTTCGTTTAACAGTAACACGGCAACCGTGTGAGATATTGAAGAGCCAAGCACGATTTTATATTTGGGATCCAAAAATTGTAAGATTTCGGTGGACACATTTACCGGAAGGAATTATATGTACAGTCGAAATATTTAATTATCAGTATTTTCCCCCACATCGTAGTTCGAAAATTGGTCGCCGCAGTCCAGAATGCATAGCAGAATAGTACTCCATGTAGAGTACGAGCATCGTACCGGTACGATACGTGAAAAACGCGAAGAACTACTATCTCCTAGCCGACGATATATTTGTATATTCGCTTCGTTTAACAGAAAGGCCGGAACCGTTTGAGCTTTGAATAACAAACACACCTTTACATTCTGTATCAAAAAATGGTTAGATTTCGTCGGTCACATATTGCTTTAGGAATTATTTTTAAAGTCGAAATATATAATTATCTCTATTTTCCCCCACCATCGTAATTCGAAAATTCGACGCCGACGTCCAGAATGCACAGCAGAATCGTACTCCCTTTATAGTACGAGTATCGTGCCGGTACGTTACGAGAAAATCGCGAAGAAATACTATCACCTAGCTGACGTTATATTTGTATATTCGCTTCGTTTAACAGCAACGCGGCAACCGTGTAAGGTATTGAAAAAACAAACCACTCCTTCGTATTCGGTACCAAAAAAAGGTGAGATATGGTTGGGTCTATTTATTTGTTGCCATTATGTCTAAAGTCGAAATATATTATTATCTGTATCTTCCCCCACCATCGTAGTTCGAAAATTCGACGCCGACGTCCTAAATGCATAGCAGAATCGTATGCCATTTAGAGTACGACAATTGCCGCAGTATGTTATGTGAAAGTCGCGAACAACTACTATTGCCTAGCCGACGTGATAGGTGAATATTCCCTTCGTGTAACAGTATCACGACAACCGTGTGAGATTTTTAAGAACCAAGCACATCTTCGTATTCGTTACCAAAAAGAGGCAAGATTTCGTTGGTCACATTTAGTTTTAGGAATTATTTTAAACGTCGAAATATTTAATAATCTGTATTTTCCCCCTTATCGTAGTTCTAAAATTCGACGCCGGAGTCCAGAATGCATAGCAGAACCGTACGTCCTTTAGAGGACGAGAATCGTCCCAGTATGATATGCGAAGGTCGCGAGGAAATACTATAACCATGTGCAAGGATATGAATGTATATTCGCTTGGTTTATCTGTAACACTGGAACCGTTTGAACTATTGAAAAAACAAACCACACCTTTGTATTCGGTACCAAAAAAAGGTAAGATTTCTTTGGTCACATTTAGTGTCAGCAATTATTTTTACGTTGAAATATTTAATTATCTGAATTTTCTCTCACATCGTAGTTCGATAATTCGACGCCGGTGCCCAGAATGCATAGCAGAATCGTACCACATTTCGAGTACGAGTATCGTACCAGTACGTTACGTCAAAATCGCGAAGGAATACTTTCTCCAAGAACGACGTTATATGTGTAAATTCGCTTCGTTTAACAGTAAAACGGAAAATTTTTGAGCTATTGAAAAAACAAACCACAACTTTGTATTCGGAACCAAAAAAAGGTAAGGTTTCGTTGGTACATTCAGTTGTAGGAATTATTATGAAAGTCGATATAACTAATTATCTGTTTTTGTTTGCCCCCACCATTGTAGTTCGAAAATTCGGCGACAAAGTCCAGAATGCATAGCAGAATCGTACTCCATTTAGAGTACGAGTATCGTACCGGTACGTTACGTGAAAATCGCGAAGAAATACTATCACATAGCCGACATTATATTTGTATATTCGCTTCGTTTAACAGTAACACGGGAACCGTGGGAGATATTGAAATTACAAACCCAAACTATGTATTCGCTACCAAAAATGGTAAGTTTTCTATGGTCACATTTAGTTTTAGCAATTATTTTAACGACGAAATATTTACTTATCTGTATTTTCCCCCACCATCGTAGTTCGAAAATTCGCGTCCGGAATGCATGGAAGAACCGTACGCCATTTAGAGAAAGTGAATCGTGCCAGTATGATATGCGAAGATCACGGAGAACTACTTTAACCATGTGCGACGTAATATGTGTATAATCGCAATGTTTAACAGTAACGCCGGGACCGTTTGAGCTTTAAATAACACAGGTCACCTTTGTATTCGGTATCATAAAATGATTATATTTCGTTGGTCACATTAAGTTTTAGGAATTCTAATTAACATCGAAATATTTAATAATCTGTATTTTCCCCCAACATCGTAGTTCGAAAATACGACGCCACGTCCAGAATG
>NW_017101215.1:33107-33670 GCF_001263275.1 Habropoda laboriosa
ATGCATAGCAGAATCAAACAACATTTAGAGTACTAATATCGCCGCAGTAGGATATGTGAAAGTCGCGAAGAACTACTATCGCCTAGCCGACGTTATAGGAGTATATTCCCTTCGTTCAACAGTAACACCCCAACCGTGTGAGATATTGAAGAAACAAGCACGCCTTTGTATTCGGTATCATAAAGAGGTAAGATTACGTTGGGAATATTTATTTGTATCGATTATTTTTAAAGTCAGAATATTTAATTATCTGTATTTGCCCCCACCATTGTAGTTCGAAAATTCGGTGCCAATGTCCAGAATGCTAAGCAGAATCGTACGCCATTTAGTGGTCGAGTATCGCCCCAGTATGTTATGTGAATGACGCGAAGAACTACTATCACCTAGCCGACGTTATAATTGTATATTCTAACGTCGAAATATTTAATTATCTGTATTTGCCCACAACATCGTAGTTCGAAAATTCGATGCTGACGTCCAGAATTCATAGCAGAATCAAGCAACATTTAGTGTACCTATATCGCCGCAGTATGTTATGTGAAAGTCGCGAAGAACTACTATCG
>NW_017101216.1:0-246 GCF_001263275.1 Habropoda laboriosa
TTGCAGTACTGCAAACGAATGTTTTCTCTTTATTTTGCATGTTTCGCTACGTTAATCGTGTTTTACCGATTATAAACTGTAATACTGCAGTTTTCTCGCTACAAAGACGTTTTGCAGTACTGCAAAATGACTGTCTCACGTTTATTTTGCATATTCCGCCATGTAAAACGTGTTTTAGCGAACATAAACTGTAATACTGCAGTTTTCTCGCCACAAAGACGTTTTGCATTACTGCAAAATGACTGT
>NW_017101217.1:0-4028 GCF_001263275.1 Habropoda laboriosa
GGTTGCGGTGATACTGTTAAACGAAGCGAATATACACATATAACGTCGCACATGGTTATAGTAGTTCATCGCGATCATCGCATGTCATACTGGGACGATTCACGTCCTCTAATTGCAGTACATTTCTGCTATACATTCTGGATATCGGTGTCGAATTTTTGAACTACGGTGGTGAGGGCAAATCAGACAACTAAATATTTCGTCATAAAGAATATTCCGTACAAATAAATGTTCCCATCGAAATCTTACCTTTTTTTGGTACCGAATACAAAGGTGTGCTTTGTTTTTTCAATAACTCAAACGGTTCCCGTGTTACTGTTAAAGGAAGCGAAAATACATATATAACGTCGTCTAGGCGATAGTAGTCCTTCGCGACTTTAACATAACCTACTGCGGCGATATTCGTACTCTAAATGGTATTTGATTCTGCGCTGCATTCTGGACGTCGGCATCGAATTTTCGAACTACGATGGTGGGGGAAAATACAGATAATAAAATACATCGACGTTGATAATATTTACTAGAACTAAAAGTAACCAACGAAATCTTACCATTTTTTGATACCGAATACAAAGGCGTGCCTTGTTATACAAATGTTACTGTTAAATGAAGTGAATGTACACCTATAACGTCGGCTAGGCGATAGTATTTCTTCGCGCCTTTCACATAACATACTGCGGCGATATTCGTACTCTAATGGAGATTGATTCTGCTATGCATTCTGGACCTCGTCGTCTAATTTTCGAAATCCGATGGTGGGGGCAAATACAGATAATATAATTATTTCGACTTTAAATATAATTCCTTCAGTTGAATGTATATAACGAAATCTTACATTTTATTGATCCCTATTATAAAGGTGTGCTTGGTTCTTCAATATCTCACACGGTTGCCGTGTTACTGTTAAACGAAGCGAATATACACATATAACGTCGCACATGGTTATAGTAGTTCTTCGCGACCATCGCATGTCATACTGGGACGATTCACGTCCTCTAATTGCAGTACATTTCTGCTATACATTCTGGATATCGGTGTAGAATTTTCTCTCTACGATGACGGGGGCAAATACAGATAACTAAATATTGCGACGATAAATGTAATTCGTAAATCTAAATGTGGCCAACGAAAGCTTAACGATACTCGTACTCAGAATGGAGAATGATTCTGCTATGCATTCTGGACGCCGGCGTCGAATTTTCGAACGACGATTGTGGGTGCAAATACAGATAATTATATATTTCGTCTTTAAAAATAATACCTAAAACAATATGTGACCAACGAAATCTAGCCATTTTTTGATACAGAATACAAAGGTTTGCTTTGATATTCAAAGCTCAAACGGTTCCGGCCTTACTGTTAAACGAAGCGAATAACCACATATAACGACGCACATGGTTAGAGAATTACTTCGCGAACTTCGCATACCATACTGGGACGATTCCCTTCCTCTTAATGGCGTACGGTTTTGCTATGCATATTGGAGTCCGGCGTCGAATTTTCGAACTACGAATTAAATATTTCGACGTAAAAATAATTGCTAAAACTAAATGTGACCAAAGAAATCTTACCATTTTTTGATTCCGAATTTAAAGGTGTTCTTGGTTATTCAATATCTCACACGGTTGCCGTGTTACTGTTAAACGAAGCGAATATACAAATATAACGTCGGCTAGGGGATAGTAGTTCATTGCGATTTTCATGTAACGTACCGGTAGGATGCTCGTACTCTACATAGAGTACTATTCTGCTATGCATTCTGGAAATCGGCATCGAATTATCGAACTACGATGGTGGGGGCAAATATAGATAACTAAATATATAGACTATAAAAATCATCGCTACAAATAAATATTCCCAAGGTAATCTTACCTCTTTTTATACCGAATACAAAGATGTGCTTGTTTCTTCAATATCTCACACGGTTGCCGTGTTACTGTTTAACGATGCGAATATATAAATATACCGTCGGCTAGGTGATAGTAGTTTTTCGCATCTTTCGCATAACATGCTGGGGCGACACCCGAACTCTAAATGGCATACGATTCTGCTTAGCATTCTGGACGACGGCGTCGAATTTTAGATCTATGATGGTGGGGAAAATACGGATTATTAAATATATCAGCTTTAAAAATAATTGCTAGAACTGAATGTTCCGAACGAAACTTTTTTTGATACCGAATACAATGGTGAGCTATGTTATTTAAAGCTCAAACGGTCCCGGCGTTACTGTTAAACAATGCGAATATACACATATAACGTCGCACATGGTTAAAGTAGTTCTCCGCGACCTTCGCATTTCATACTGGCACGATTCACTTTCTCTAAAGGGCGTACGGTTCTTCCATGCATTCCGGACGACAGCGTCGAATTTTCGAACTATGATGTGGGGGACAATACAGATAATTATATATTTCGACGTTTAAAATAATTCCTAAAAATAAATGTCACCAACGAAATATTACCATTTCTTGATACCGAATACAAACGAATACAAATGTGTGCTTAGTTCTTCAATATCTCTCACGGTTCCCGTGTTACTGTTAAACGAAGCGAATATACAAATATAATGTCGGCTAGGCGATAGAAGTTCTTCACGACATTAACATAACATACTGCGGCAATTGTCGTATTCTAAATGGCGTACGATTCTACTATGCATTCCGGACATCGGCGTCAAATTTTCGAAATACGATGGTGTGGCAAAAAACAGATACCTAAGTATTTCGACTTTAAATATAATTCCTTTAGCTACATGTATCCATCCAGAGCTTTCAATTTTTTGATGCCGCATATAAAGGTGTGCTTGGTACTTCTATATCTCACACGGTTGCCATGTTACTGTTTAACGATGCGAATATATAAACATACCGTCGGCTAGGTGATAGTAGTTTTTCGCATCTTTCGCATAACATGCTGGGGCGACACCCGAACTCTAAATGGCATACGATTCTGCTTAGCATTCTGGACGACGGCGTCGAATTTTAGATCTATGATGGTGGGGAAAATACGGATTATTAAATATATCAGCTTTAAAAATAATTGCTAGAACTGAATGTTCCGAACGAAAACTTACCTTTTTTTAGTACCTCATAAAAAAGTGTGGTATGTTTTTTCACTAGCTCAAACGGTTCCCGTGATACTGTTAAACCAAGCGAATATACACATATAACGTCGCGGATGGAGATAGTATTTCTTCGCGATTTTCACGTAACGTACCGGTACGATACTCGTACTCTAAATGGAGTACGATTCTGCAATGCATTCTGGACGTGGCGTCGAATTTTCGAACTACGATGTTGGGGCAAATACAGATAATTAAATATTACGACTTTAAAAATAATCGCTACAAATAAATATTCCCAACGTAATCTTACCTCTTTATGCTATCGAATAAAAAGGCGTGCTTGGTTCTTCAATATCTCACACGGTTGTCGTGTTACTGTTGAACGAAGGGAATCTACACCTATAACGTCGGCTAGGCGATAGTAGTTCTTCGCGACTTTCACATAACCTACTGCGGCGATATTAGTACTCTAAATGTTGTTTGATTCTGCTATGCATTCTGGACGTGGCGTCGAATTTTCGAACTACGATGGTGGGGGCAAATATAGATAACTAAATATATAGACTTTAAGAATAATTGCTACAAATAAATATTCCCAAGGTAATCTTACCTCTTTTTATACCGAATACAAAGATGTGCTTGTTTCTTCAATATCTCACACGGTTGCCGTGTTACTGTTTAACGATGCGAATATATAAATATACCGTCGGCTAGGTGATAGTAGTTTTTCGCATCTTTCGCATAACATGCTGGGGCGACACCCGAACTCTAATTCGACTTTAAAAATAATACGTTCGGCTAAATGTATGCAATATATCTTACCCTTTTTTGATACCGAAAACGTAGCTGTGGTTTGTTTTTTCAATAGCTCAAACGGTTCCCGTGATACTGTTAAACGAAGCGAATATACAAATATAACGTCGGCTAGGTGATTGTAGTTCTTCGCGTCATTCACATAACA
>NW_017101218.1:0-223 GCF_001263275.1 Habropoda laboriosa
TAACTAAATATTTCGACTTTAAAAATATTCCCTACAAATAAAAGTTCACAACGAAATTTTACCATGTTTGGTACCGAATACAAAGGTGTGCTTTGTTATTCAATGCTCAAACGGTTCCGGTCTTACTGTTAAACGAAGCGAATATACACCTATTACGATAGTAACGGTACGATACTCGTACTCGAAATGGAGTAGGATTCTGCTATGCATTCTGACTCCGGCA
>NW_017101219.1:0-399 GCF_001263275.1 Habropoda laboriosa
TATTCGATACCAAAAAAAGGTAAGAGTTCGTTGGGAATATTTATTAATAGGGAATATTTTTAAAGTCGAAATATTTAATTGTCTGTGTTTGCACCACATCGTAGTTCGAAAATTCGACGCCGATGTCCAGAATGCATAGTAGAACCGTGCGCCATTTATAGGACGTAAATCGTTCCAGTATGATGTTTGAAGGTCGCACAGAACTACTATAACCATGTGCGACGGTATATGTGTATATTCGCTTCGTCTGACAGTAACACGGGAACCACTTGAGCTATTGAAAGAACAAACCACACCTTTGTATTCGGTACCAATTGACAGTAACACGGTAACCGGTTGAGCTATTGAAAAAACAAACCACACCTTCGTTTTCGGTACCAAGAAAAGGTAAGATTTCGT
>NW_017101220.1:0-3545 GCF_001263275.1 Habropoda laboriosa
TGCAAAGCAGAATCGTACGCCATTTAGAGTACGACAATTGCCGCAGTATGTTCTGTGAAAGTCTCGAAGAGCTACTATCGCCTAGCCGACGTTATAGGCGCACATTCCCTTCGTTTAACAGTAACACGGCAACCTTGTGAGATAATGAAGATCCAAGCCCAACTTCGTTTTCGGTACTAAAAAGAGGCAAGATTTCGTTGGTCACACTTAGATTTAGGAATATTAACGCCGAAATATTTAATTATCCGTATTTGCCCCCGCCATCGTATTTCGAAAATTCGGCGCCAATGTCCAGAATGCATTGCATAATCGTACTGGTACGTCACGTGAAAATTGCGAAGAAATACTATCTCCAAGCGCGACGTTATATGTGTATATTCGCTTCGTTTAACTGGTACACGGGAACCGTTTGAGGTAATGAAAGACAGACCACACCTTTGTATTCGGTACCAAAAAAAGGTAAGATTTCGTTACATACATTCAGCTAAAGGAATTATATTTAAAATCGAAATATTTATATTATCTGTATTTGCCCCCACCATTGTAGTTCGAATATTCGGAGCCAATGTCCAGAATGCATAGCAGAATCGTACTCCATTTAGAGTACGAGTATCGTACCGTTGCGTTACGTGAAAGTCGCTAAGAACTACTATCGCCTAGCCGACGTTAGAGGTGTATATTAGCTTCGTTTAACCGTTACACGGGAACCGTTTGAGCTATTGAAAAGACAAACCACACCTTTGTATTCGGTATTAAAAAAACCCATGATTTCGTTGGGAACAATTATTTGTCGGGAATATTTTTAAAGTCGAAATATTTAGTTATCTGTATTTGCCCCAACCATCGTAGAGAGAAAATTCGACGCCGATGTCCAGAATGCATAGCAGAAATGTACTCCATTTAGAGTACAAGTATCGTACCGGTACGTTACGTGAATATCGCGAGGAAATTCTATCTCCATGAGGGACGTTATATGGGTATATTCGCTTCGTTTAACAGTAACACGGCAAACGTGTGAGATATTGAGAGAACAAACCACAACTTTGTATTCGGTACCAAAAAAGGGTAAGGTTTCGTCGGGAACATTTATTTGCTGGAATTATTTCGAACGACGAAATATATAGTTATATGTATTTAACCCCAAAACGTAGAGAGATAATTCGTCGCCGATGTCCAGAATGCATAGCAGAACCGTACGTCATTTAGAGAAGGTGAATCGTCCCAGTATGATATGCGAAGGTCGCGAAGATCTACTTTAACCATGTGCGGCGTTATAGGTGTATATTCGTTTTGTTTAACAGTAACACGGGAACCGTTTGAGCTATTGATAAAACAAACCACAACTTTGTATTCGGTTACAAAAAAGGGTAAGGTTTCGTCGGGAACATTTATTTGCTGGAAATATTTCGAACGACGAAATATATAATTATTTGTATTTAACCCCAAAACGTAGAGAGATAATTCGACGCCGATGTCCAGAATGCATAGCAGAACCGTACGTCATTTAGAGGACATGAATCGTCCCAGTATGATATGCGAAGGTCGCGAAGAAATACTATAACCATGTGCGACGTTAGATGTGAATATTCGCTTCGTTTAACAGTAACACAGGAACCGTTTGAGCTATTGAAAAAAAAACCACACCTTTGCATACGGTAACAAAAAAAGGTAGGATTTCGATGGGGACTTTTATCTGTAGGGAATATTTTTAAAGCCGAAATATTTAGTTATCTGTATTTGCCCCAACCATCGTAGAGAGAAAATTCGACGCCGATGTCCAGAATTCTTAGCAGAAACTTACGCCATTTAGAGTACGAGTACCGTACCGGAACGTTACGTGAAAATCGCGAAGAAATACTATCACCTAGCCGCAGTTATATTTGTATATTCGCTTCGTTTAACAGCAACACGGCAACCGTGTAAGATAATGAAGAAATAAACCACTCCTTCGTATTCGGTACCAAAAAAAGTTAAGATTTGGATGGGTCTATTTATTTGTTGCCATCATGTCTAAAGTCAAAATATTTAGTTATCTCTATTTGCCCCCACCATCGTAGATTTCAAATTCGACGCCGTCGTCCAGTATGCATAGCAGAACCGTACGCCATTTGGAGGACGAGAATAGTCCCAGCATGGTATGCGAAGGTCGCGAAGAAATACTATAACCACGTGCGACGTTATATGTGTATAATCGCTTCGTTTAACAGTAAGACCGGAACCGTTTGAGCTTTGAATAACAAAGCACACGTTTGTATTCGGCATCAAAATATGGTAAGATTTCTTGGTCACATTTAGTTTTAGGAATTATTGTTAACGTCGAAATATTTAATTTTCTGTATTTTCCCACACCATCGTAGTTCGAAAATACGACGCCGACGTCCAGAATGCATAACAGAATCGTACGCCATTTAGAATATGAATATCCCCGCAGTATGTAATGTGAAAGTCGCGAAGAAATACTACCTCCAAGCGCGACGTTATATGTGTATATTCGCTTCGTTTAACGCTTACACGGCAACCGTGTGAGATATTGGAAAACAAACCATTCCTTTGTATTCGGTACCAAAAAAAGGTATGGTTTCGTTGGGAATATTTATTTGTTGGAATTATTTTCATCGACGAAATATTTATATATTTGCGTTTTCCCCCACATCGTAGTTCGAAAATTCGACGCCACGTCCAGAATGCATAGCGGAATCAAACACCATTAGAGTACGAATACCTACGCAGTATGTTATGTTAATAACGCGAAGAACTACTATCGCCTAGCCGACGTTGTATGTTTATATTCGCTTCGTTTAACCGTATGACCGGAACCCTTTTAGCTTTGAATAACAAAGCACACCTTTGTATTCCTTATCAAAAAATGGTAAGATTTCGTTGGTCACATTCAGTTTTAGGAAATAATATTAACGTCGAAATAATTAATTATCTGTATTTTCCCCCACCATCGTAGTTCGAAAATTCGACGCCACGTCCAGAATGCATAGCGGAATCAAACACCATTAGAGTACGAATATCACCGCATAAAGTTAGGTTAATGTTGCGAAGAACTACTATCGCCAAGCCGACGTTATATGTATGTATACGCTTCGTTTAACAGTAACACGGCAACCGTGTGAGATATTGAAAAAACAAACCACACCTTTGCGTTCGGTATCAAAAAAGAGGAATATTTCGTTGGGAACATTTATTTGTTGGAATTATTTTTAACGTCGAAATATATAATTATCTGTATTTTCCTCCCACATCGTAGTTCGAAAATTCGATGGCGCATTCTAGAATCCATAGCAGAAACCTACTACATTTCGAGTGCGAGAATCGTCCTAGAATGATATGCGATGGTCGCGGAGAACTACTTTAACTATGTGCGACGTTATATGTGTATATTCGCTTCGTTTAACGCTTACACGGCAACCGTGTGAGATATTGGAAAACAAACCATTCCTTTGTATTCGGTACCAAAAAAAGGTAAGATTTCGATGGGAACATTCAGCTGAAGGAATTATATTTGAAGTCGAAATATTTAATTATCTGTATTTTCC
>NW_017101220.1:4057-8567 GCF_001263275.1 Habropoda laboriosa
AATGCATAGCAGAATCGTACTCCATTTAGAGTACGAGAATTGCCACCGTCTGTTATGTGAAAGTCGCGAAGAACTACTATATCCATGTGCGGCGTTATTTGTGTATATTCGCTACCTTTAACAGTAACACGGCAACTGTGTGTTATATTGAAGAACCAAGCACACCTTTATAATCGGGATCAATAAAATGTAAGATTTCGTTATATACATTCAGCAGAAGGAATTATATTTAAAATCGAAATATTTATATTATCTGTATTTGCCCCCACCATTGTAGTTCGAATATTCGGAGCCAATGTCCAGAATGCATAGCAGAATCGTACTCCATTTATAGAACGAGTATCGTACCGTTGTGTTTCGTGAAAATCGCCAAGAAATACTATCTCCAAGCGAGACCTTATATGTGTATATTCGCTTCTTTTAACAGTAACACGGGAACCGTTTGCGCTATTGAAAAAACAAACCACAACTTTGTATTCAGTACCAAAAAAAGGTAAGGTTTCGTTGGTCACATTTAGTTTGAGGAATTATTATAAACGTCGAAATATTTAATTATCTGTATTATCCTCCCACATCGTAGTTCGAAAATTTTACACCGGTGTACAGAATGCGTAGCAGAAACGTACGCCATTTAGTGGAAGAGAATCGTCCCAATATGATTTGCAAAGGTCGCGCAAAAATACTATAACCATGTGCGACGTTATATATGTACATTCGCTTCGTTTAACAGTAAGACGGGAATCGTTTGAGCTATTGAAATAACAAACCACAACTTTATATTCGGTCCCAATAAAATGTAAGATTTCGTTGGGTACATTTGGCTGAAGAAATTATATTTAAAGTCGAAATATTTAATTATCTGTATTTTCCCCCACATTATAGTTCGAAAATTCGACGCCACGTCCAGAATGCATAGCAGAATCATTCTGCATTAGAGTACGAATATCGCCGCAGTATGTTATGTGAAAGGCGCGAAGAAGTCCTATCGCCTAGCCGACGTTATAGGTGGATATTCGTTTCGTTTAACAGTAACACGGCAACCGTGTGAGATATTGAAGAACCAAGCACACCTTTATATTCGGTACCAAAAAAAGGTAAGGTTTCGTTGGTCACATTTAGTTTTAAGAATTATTATTAACGTCGAATTATTTAATTATCTGTATTTTCCCCCACTATCGAAATTCGAAAATTCGCGCCACGCCCAGAATGCATAGCAGAATCAATCTCCATTAGAGTACGAAAATCGCCGCAGTATGTTATGTGAAAGGCGCGAAGAAGTACTATCGCCTAGCCGACGTTATAGGTGTCCATTCGCTTCGTTTAAGAGTAACAAACCAACCGTGTAAGATACTGAAGAACAAAGCACACCTTTATATTCGGCATTAAAAAATTGTAAGATTTGGTTGGATACATTTAGCTGAAGGAAAAATATTTAAAGTCGAAATATTTAATTATCTGTATTTGCCCACACCATCGAAGTTCTTATTCGTTGGGAACATTTATTTGTTTGAATTATTTCTAACGACGAAATATTTTAATATTTGTGTTTTCCCCCACATTGTAGTTCGAAAATTCGATGCCGGCGTCCAGAATGCATGGAAGAACCGTACACCATTTAGAGAAGGTGAATCGCTCTAGTATGATATGCGAAGGTCGGTAAGAACGACTATAACCACGTGCGACGCTATAATTGTAGAATCGCTTCGCTTAACAGTTAGACCGGAAACGTTTGAGCTTTGAATAACATACCACACCTTTGTATTCGAGTATCAAAAAATGGTAATATTTCCGTGGTCACATTTAGATTTAGGAATTATTTTTAATGTCGAAATATATAGTTATCTGTATTTTCCCCCACCATCGTAGTTCGGAATTTCGACGCCGATGTCCCATTTTCATAGCAGAACCGAAGGCGATTTAGAGAACGTGAATCGTCCCAGTATGATATGCGAAGGTCGCGAAGTAATACTTTAACCATGTGCGACGGTATATGTGTATATTCGCTTCGTTTAACGGTAAGACCGGAACCGTTTGAGCATTCAATAACAAAGCACACCTTTGTATTCGGTACCAAAAATGGTATGTTTTCGTTGGGCACATTTACCTTTAGGAATTTATATTAACGACGAAGTTATTAATTATTTGTATTTTCCCCCACCAGCGTAGTTCGAAAATTCGACGCCACGTCCAGAATGCATAGCGAAATCAAACACCATTAGAGTACGAATATCACAGCAGTAAGTTAGGATAATGTTGCGAAGAACTACTATCTCCTAGCCGACGTTATAGGTGTATATTCGTTTCGTTTAACAGTAACACGACAACCGTGAGAGATATTGAAAAAACATGCCACACCTTTGTATTCGGAACCAAAAAAAGATAAGGTTTCGTTGGGAACATTTATTTGTTGGAATTATTTCTAACGACGACATATTTAATAATCTGTATTTTCCCCCACCGTCGTAGTTCGAAAATTTGACGCCGGTGCCCAGGATGCATAGCAGAACCGTACGCCATTTGGAGGACGAGAATTGTCACAGTATGGTATGCGGAGGTCGCGGAGAAATACTTTAACCATGTGCGATGTTATATGTGTATATTCGCTTCCATTTAACAGTATCATCGGAACTGTTTGCGCTTTGGATAACACAGCACACATTTGGATTCGGTATCAAAAACTGGTAAGATTTCGTTGGTAACATTTAGTTCTAGGAATTATTATTATCGTCGATGTATTATTTATCCGTATTTTCCCCCACATCCTAGTTCGAAAATTCTGCGCCGATGTCGAGAATGCTTAGCAGTATCGTACTCCATTTAGAGTACACACCATTAGAGAAGAATATCGCCGCAGTTTCTTATATGAATGTCGCGAAGAACTACTATCGCCTAGCATATGTTATAGGTGTATATTCGCTTCGTATAACGGTAACACGGCAACCGTGTGAGATATTGAAAAACCTAGCACACATTTGCATTCGGTATTAAAAAATGATACCTTTTAGTTGGTCACATTTAGTTTTAGGAATTATTTTTAAAGTCGAAGTATTTAGTTATCTGTATTTGCCCCCACCATCGTAGAGAGAGAATTCGACGCCGATGTCCAGAATTCATAGCAGAATCATACTCCATTTAGAGTACGAGTATCGTACCGGTACATTACGTGAAAGTCGCGAAGAAATAACATCTCCAAGTCCGACGTTGTATGTGTATATTTGCTTCGTATAACAGTAACACGGGAACCGTTTGTGCTACTGGAAAAAAAAATCCACACCTTCGTTTTCCGTATCAAAAAAAGGTAAGATTTCGTTGGGAACATTTATTTGTAGGGAATATGTTTAAAGTCGCAACGTTTAGTTATCGGTATTTGCCCCCATCATCGTAGAGAGTGAATTCGACGCCGATGTCCAGAATGCATTGCAGAAACGTAATCTACTATGAGTACGATTATCGTACTGGTACGTTACGTGAAAATCTCGAAGAAATACTATCTCCTTTCGCGACGTTAAATGAGTATATTCGCTTCGTTTAACAGTAACACGGGAACTGTTTGAGCTATTGAAATCACAAACGACAAATTTGTATTCGGTACCAAAGAAAGGTAAGATTTCGTTGGTCTGATCATGTGCGACGTTATATATATATGTACATTCGCTTCGTTTAACAGTAACAGGGCAACGTTTGAGCTATTGAAATCACAAACGACAAATTTGTATTCGGTACCAAAGAAAGGTAAGATTTCGTTGGTCTGATCATGTGCGACGTTATATATATATGTACATTCGCTTCGTTTAACAGTAACACCGGAACTGTTTGAGCTATTAAAAAACAAACCACAAATTTGTATTCTATACCAAAAAAAGGTTAAATTTCGTTGGTCACATTTTGTTTTAGGATTTATTTTTACCGTCGAAATATTTACTTTTCTGTATTTTCCTGCGACATCGTAGTTCGAAAATTTGACGCCGGTGTCCAGAATGCAAAGCAGAACCGTGCGCCATTTAGAGGACGTGAATCGTACCAGTATGATATGCGAAGGTCGCGAGGATCTACTATAACCATGTGCGACGTTATGTGTATATATTCGCTTCGTTTAACGTTTGTCGGTATCACGGGAACCGTTTGAGATATTGAAAAATCAAACCACACCTTTGTATTCGGTACCAAAAAAAGATAAGGTTTCGTTGGGAACATTTATTTGTTGCAATTATTTCTAACGACGAAAAATTTATTTATTTATGCCTTCCCCCTCATCGTAATTCGAAAATTCGACACCGGGTTCCAGAATGCATAGCAGAACTGTACGCCAATTAGAGGATGCGAATCGTCGCAGTATGATTTGCGAAGGTTGCGAAGAACTACTAGAACCATGTGCGCCGTTATATCTGTATATTCGCTTCCATTAACAGTAACACGGGAACCGTTTGAGCTTTGAATAACAAAGCACAACTTTGTATTTGGTATCAAAAAAAGGTAAGATTTCGTTGGTCACATTTAGTTTTAGGAATTA
>NW_017101221.1:0-371 GCF_001263275.1 Habropoda laboriosa
TCTTACAATTTTCTCATCCCGAATGTAAAGGTGTGCTTGGTTCTTCTATATCTCACACGGTTGGCGTGTTACTGTTGAACGAAGGGTATATACACCTATAACGTCGGCTAGGCGATAGTAGTTCTTCGCGACTTTCACATAACCTACTGCGGCGATATTCGTACTCTAATGGTGTTTGATTCTGCTACGAATTCTGGACATCGGCGTCGAATTTTCTCTCTACGAAGATGGGGGCAAATACAGATAACTAAATGTTTCGACTTTAAATATAATTCCCTAAACTAAATGTGACTAACCGAATCATACCTTTTTTTTGGTACCGAATACAAAGGTATGGTTTGTTTATTCAATAGCTCAAACGGTTCCCGTGT
>NW_017101222.1:0-528 GCF_001263275.1 Habropoda laboriosa
TTTTATAACAACGCGCTCGAGTGTCATAACAAACACTGTTAATTTGTCTAATTAGAAATGCATGCTATCGATTAAAATATACGCCATCAATGAATTAATTGTTATTAACCACAGCAATGTCAACCACTACTTTTACGACTGTTACATTATATTGCAACCTGTTTATCAACAAAAAATTAAACTAACCGTTATTACACTCGAATATCACTTATCAACCACTGTTTCTTGCTCCCGAGCCTTGCAGCATGTTAGTCTGTTTTTTTTTATAACAGCGCGCTCGAGTTTCAAGACAACCACTGTTTATTTGTTTAATTAGGATGGCTGACCATCGATTAAAATATACGCCATCTACTAATTAATAGTTATAAACCACTGCAATGTCAACCACTGCTTTTACGACTGCTACTTTATTTATTGCTACTTCTTTAGCAACAAAAAATTAAATGAACCGTTATACACTCGTACATAATATATCAAACACTGTTTCTTGCTCCCGAGTCCTGCATCAGGTTAGTTTGTTTGTTTTAT
>NW_017101223.1:0-2248 GCF_001263275.1 Habropoda laboriosa
CTGTTTGAGCTATTGAAAACACAAACCTCAAATTTGTTTTGGGTACCAAAAAAAGGTAAGATTTCTTTGGTCTCATTTAGTTTTAGGAATTATTATTAACGTCGAAATAATTAATTATCTTTATTTTCGCCCACCATCGTAGTTCGAAAATTCGGCGCCGAAGTCCAGAATGCATAGCAGAATGAAACACCATTTAGAGTACCAATATCGCCGCAGTATGACATGTGAAAGTCGCGAAGAACTACTATCGCCTAGCTGTCGTTATAGGTGTATATTCGCTTCGTTTAACAGTAACAGGGCAAAACTTGTGGGATATTGAAGTAACAAACCACAACTTTGTATTCGGTACCAAAAAAAGGTAAAATTTCGTTGGGAACAAACATTTAGAGCGAATATTTTTAAAGTCGAAATACTTAATTATCTGTATTTTCCCCCACATCGTATTTCGAAAATTCGTTGCCGGTGACCAGAATGCAATGCATAACCGTACGCCATTTAGAGGAGACGAATCGTCCCAGTATGATATGCGAAGTTCGCGAAGTACTACTATATCCATGTGCGACGTTATATTATTCGCTTTATTTCACAGTAACACCGGAACCGTTTGAGCTTTGAATAACCAAGCACACCTTTAAATTCGTGGTCGAAAAATTGTAAGATTTCGTTGGATACATTTAGCTGAAGGAATTATATTTAATGTCGAAATATTTAATTATCCTTATTTTCCCCGACATCGTATTTCGAAAATTCGACGCCGATGTCCAGAATGCATAGCAGAAACGTACGCCATTTAAAGGACAGGAATCGTCCCAGTTTGATATGCGAAGGTCGCGAAGAACTTCTATAACCATGTGCGACGTTATATGTGTATATTCGCTTCGTTTAACAGTAACACGGGAACCGTTGAGCTTTGAAAAACAAAGCACACCTTTTTATACGGTATCAAAAATAGGTAAGATTTCGTTGGTCACATTTAGTTATAGGAACTGTTCTTAACGTCGAAATAAATAATTCTCTGTATTTTCCCCCATCATCCAAGTTCGAGAATTCGGCGCCGGCGTCCATAATGCATAGCAGAATCAAACACCATTTGCAGTACGAATATCGCCGCAGTATGTTATGTGAATGTCGCGGAGATCTACTATCGCCTTGCCGACGTTATAGATATATATTCGCTTCGTTTAACAGTAAGGCCGGAACCGTTTGACCTTTGAATAATAAACACACCTTTATATTCGGTTTCAAATAATTGTAAGGTTTCGTTGGATACATTTAGCTGAAGGAATTATATTTAATGTGGAAATATTAAATAATCTGTATTTTCCCTCACATCGTAGTTCGAAAAATCGGCGCAGTCGTCCAGAATGCATCGCATAACCGTACGCCATTTAGAGGACCAGAATCGTCCCTGTATGATATGCGAAGGTCCCGAAGAACTACTATAACAATGTGCGAAGTTATATGTGTATATTCGCTTCGTTTAACAGTAACATCGGCACCGTTTGTGGTTTGAATAACAAATCACACCTTTATATTCGGTACTAAAAAAAGATAATAAAACGTTGGTAACATTTAGTCTTAGGAATTATTTTTAACGACGAAATGATTAACTAGCTGTATTTTCCCTCACCATCGTAGTTCGAAAATTCGGCGCCGAAGTCCAGAATGCATAGCAGAATCATACTCCAATAAGAGTACGAGTATCGTACCGGTGCATTACGCGAAAGTCGCGAAGAAATACCATCTCCAAGCCAGACGTTATATGTGTAAATTCGCTTCGTTTAACAGTAACACGGGAACCGTTGAGCTTTGAAAAACAAAGCACACCTTTTTATACGGTATCAAAAATAGGTAAGATTTCGTTGGTCACATTTAGTTATAGGAACTGTTCTTAACGTCGAAATAAATAATTCTCTGTATTTTCCCCCATCATCCAAGTTCGAGAATTCGGCGCCGGCGTCCATAATGCATAGCAGAATCAAACACCATTTGCAGTACGAATATCGCCGGTATACTATACTATACTAATACTATAACCATGTGCGTCATAATATGTGTATATTCGCTTCCATTAACCTTAACACGGAAACCGTTTGAGCTATTGAAAAAACAAGTCACACCTTCGTATTCGGTAACAAATAAAGGCAAGATTCCTTTGGGAACAATTATTTGTAGGGATTATTTTTAAATTCGAAATATTTAGTTATCTGTATTTGCCCCCACCATGGTAGTTCTAAAATTCGACGCC
>NW_017101223.1:2276-2476 GCF_001263275.1 Habropoda laboriosa
CCATTTAGAGTACGAGTACCGTACCGGTACGTTACGTGAAAATCGCTAAGAAATAATATCTCTAGCGTGACGTTATACGTGTATATTAGCTTCGTTTAACAGTTACACGGGATCCGTTTGAGCTGTTGAAAAAAAAGCACACCTTTGTTTTCGGTATCACAAAAAGGTAAGATTTCGTTGGTCACATTTAGCTTTAGGAA
>NW_017101224.1:0-384 GCF_001263275.1 Habropoda laboriosa
ACCACGTTTTGCAGAACTGCACAGGACTGATTTCTCTTTATTATGCAGGTTTCGCCCGTAAAAAGGGTTTTAACGAATAGAAACTGAAATACTGCTGTTTTCTCGCGACAAACCACGTTGTTGCAGGACTGCACACAACTGTTTGCTCTTTATGATGCATGTTTCGCCACGGTAAACGAGTTTTAACGAATACAAACTGTAATATTGCTGTTTTCTCGCGACAAACCACGTTTTGCAGTGCTGCACACGAGTGTTTGCTCTGAATTTTGCATGTTTCGCCAGGGTCAACGAGTTTTAACGAATATAAACTGAAATACTGCCGTTTTCTCACGACAAACCACGATTTGCAGTACTGCAAACATCTGTTATATCTCTATTATGCAT
>NW_017101225.1:0-995 GCF_001263275.1 Habropoda laboriosa
TGCGCGACCTTCGCTAAACATACTGGGACGATACTGGTCCTCTAAATGGCGTACGGTTCTGCTTTGCATTCTGGACGCCGGCGTCGAATTTACGAACTACGATGTGGGCGAAAATACAGATACTTAAATATTTCGACTTTAAAAATAATTCCTTCAGCTTAATGTATCCAACGAAATCTTCGAATTTTTTGGTCACGAAATGAAGTCTGTGCCAGGTTCTTCAATATCTCACTCGGGTCCCGTGTTGCCTTTAATCGAAGCGTATATACACATATAAAGTCGCGCTTGGAGATAGTATTTCTTCGCGATTTTCACGTAATGTACCGGTAGGATACTCGCACTCAGAATGGAGTACGGTTCTGCTATGCACTCTGGACATCGGCGCCGAATTTTCGAACAACGGTGATGGGGGCAAATACAGATAATTAAATATTTCTCTTAAAGCTAAATGTGTCCAACGAAATATTACCTTTTCTTGATACCGAATACAAAGATGTGCTATGTTTTTTCAATAGCTCAAACTTTGCCCCGTTACTGTTAAACGAAGCGAATATACACCTATATCGTTGCGGTTGGAGATAGTATTTCTTCGCGATTTTAACGTAACGTACCTGTACCATACTCGTACTCGAAAAGGAGTACGATTCTGCTATGCATTCTGCAGGGCGGCGTCGAATATAAGAACTACGATGGTGGGGGCAAATACATATAATTAAATATTTCGACGGTAAAAATAATTCCTAAAACTAAATGTGACCAACGAAATATTACCTTTTTCTGATACAGAATACAAAGGTTTGCTTTGTTATTCAAAGCTCAAACGGTTTCGGCCTTACTGTTAAACGAAGCGAATATACACATATAACGGCGCACTTGGAGATAGTACTTCTTTGCGATAATCATACTGTGACGATTCACGTCCTCTAAATGGGGCACGGTTGTGCTAGGCACTCTGGATATCGACGTAGACTTTACGAAATAAGATGGTGGGGGCA
>NW_017101226.1:0-683 GCF_001263275.1 Habropoda laboriosa
GCGGGGACGTCGTAGACAAGTATGTCTAGTTGACACTTACGAATTTAGTATTATACTGGGTTGGTTGAAAGGGAATTGAGCCCGATCTTGCTCGCGTCGAAAGATGACTATACAGATACTGTGCTTCTTTAACGTTCAGGGTAACTCTGAACTGTGACAGCCCCTGAGCCCCGAAAATCATGCCCTTATATACACCAAAATTTGTATTTTCTGGGTGGTGGGGGGCCTAATTTTCCCATGAGACCGAAGTGCGTACGTTTACTTTATCTCAAGGGGGTGAGCTCTAGGCGGATGTCTCGGCGCCGCCGTGTCGGCTAGTCTGCGTACGTAACAGCTCAAACCTTGCCCTGTTACTGTTAAACGAAGCGAATATACACCTATAACGTCGGCGACGCTGTAGTAGTTCTTAGCGACTTTCACGTAACGCAACGGTACGATACTCGTACTCTAAATGGAGGACGATTCTGCTATGCATTCTGGACATTAGCGCCGAAATTTCAAACTACAATGGTGGGGGCAAATACAGATTACTAAATATTTCGACTTCAAAAAGAATTGCTTCAGCTAAATGCATCCAACGAAATCTTGCCCTTTTTGATACCGAATACAAAGTTGTTGTACGTTTTTCCAATAGCTCAAACGGTTCCCGTGTTACTGTTAAACGATGCGAATATACACATATA
>NW_017101227.1:0-301 GCF_001263275.1 Habropoda laboriosa
ATTCGCTTCGTTTAACGGTAAGACCGAAACCGTTTGAGCTTTGAATAACATTGCACACCTTTTTATTCGGTATCAAAAAATAGTAAGATTTCGTTGGTCACATTTAGTTTTAGGAATTAATATTAACGTCGAAATATTTAAGATTCTGTATTTTCCCCCACATCGTAGTTCGAAATTACTGCGCCGATGTCTAGAATGCATAACAGAATCGTACTCCATTTAGAGTACAGGTATCGTGCCGCTACGTGACGTGAAAATCTCGAAGAAATACTACATTCAAGCGCGACGTTATATGTGTGTA
>NW_017101228.1:0-30226 GCF_001263275.1 Habropoda laboriosa
GCCAGCACAATCACCGGATTTGAACCCGATAGAATTTTTGTGGGAAGAGCTCGATCGGAATATACGGTTGCACTGTCCAACATCGAAAGGACACCTTTAGCAACTACTACAAGAAGCATGGAAAAATTTAAAGTTAGAAATACTCGAAAAACTAATTACCAGGATGCCCAGAATATGTAAGGCTGTCACTAGAAGTAAGGGCGGTTTTTTTGATGAAAAGGCAATTTAAAGGAAAATATCTATTTCTTCGTACAAAAAATAATATAAAATGTAAAATATTCTACTTATAAGTATTTTGACAAATAAAACTTCCTCAATTACTTTGTAGGCGTTCAATTTTTCTTAGAAATATCCTGTTTCTCTTAATTTACGTAGTGATTCCAAACTTTTGGCCGGTAGTGTAAATCCTCACGTTAGCAGTAGACAACACGCTCGAGAAAGTGGTGTTAGCTAATCAAGTATTGTGCGAATACTACATTCATATAAGTTCCACTCACAAAATAATTACGTCTTGTATATCTGTTTCATTGGAAACAGTTCAAAAGGTATTTCAAAGTCTTACAATAAACTGTCAAATAAACTGGTTGCAACATTTTAAAATTGTCATTGCTTTATCTTAAATTTTATTAGTCCAAAGGTCCTTTCATGGTCATACAATAGTATCCTATATCGTTGAACTCGCCTTGATATCAGCTACACTATATTATGAAGTCAAAGATATATGCAGTGCGATACAAAAAAACCGCCGATAACCTTAAAGAAATATTGAAGATAACGTCAATCAGAAAATCTGTTTATATCATCATGTATGTTTGTTTATATCTCTTTGACATTTTCTCCTACCTTTACATCTAATAGAGATATTTAGGTGTCCTGTTTCACGTGACTCTCCCTGTATACATTTTTAATATTATTTGTGCCTGATACAATATAATAGTTCTTCCTTTTTGCCTTTAGCGATATTTAATAATATCAATTTTCTCATAATCATAACAGGTTATTGTGTCGCATTATTCACATTTTCGAAAACAACTACCTAAAATTTTCATTTCATTCTAAAATGATGCTAATTACTAAACTCTGTTGCAATTTAATTTTTCAGTACATTCTTTTTATCTTTTAGTATGGCTGTTGAAATCTCCGAAAATAATAACAATACTGTACTGATACCTCTTAATGATACAAGACTATTTTGGCTAATATTAGTTAAATACCACTAAAGTTCCAAAGCGAGAATAAAGTTGTATGAAATCCATAGTTTGACAGTACGAAATTTCGTGCTTAAAACCTTACTGAAATTTCGTAAAAGCGATCGGTGTATAGTAAACTGATTGCTGACAAACACTCGGGACAAACTAGTTTTAAGAAGGTATTGGTGCAATTTTGTTTTAAAAAATCGATTTCTTACTCGATTTGTACTGTAAGTACACAATGTGTGAAATAATAAAACTAGTTTCGAAATATTGACGAAGTTACACATTTTCTAATTCGACTACGCGCAGCGTTTGTCCATTAGGTACACGAGTTTATAACATGGTTAAAAAAGAAAAAAAAGAAAGAAAGAAGGAAAAGAAAAAAATCGCAAAAAGTAATTATTTTCTCTATGAGATATATGTGAACAAGCAAAACGAACTTTATATGGCCCCAAATATTGCTTGATTAGTAGAGGTGTCTGAGAACCCGATGCTCGGGACGGGTCGGGTTTTCAATAATTTCGAGGATCCCGAAAGTATCGGGATTCTCGAAAATGTCGAGATTCCCGAAAATTCCAAGAACCCGTTTGCTGTTTCGAGACTTGCTTTAATGAACACGACCGCGGTTTCTCAAACTATTCAAGCATACTGCACTGCAGCATACACAATGTTTACGCAGTCGCTTTGTTTACATCAAAGCGCACGAATCCTAGTATTCGATACATTCGATAAATCGAAACAAAAAGTGCAGAAACATTGTCCTAATAATATGAATCCCGACACGTTCAGGAATCCCGACACTTTCGAGAATCCCGTCTCATCCGGGAATCCCGGACATTCTCGAGAATCCCGACACTATCGGGAATCTCGAAATTTTCAGGAACTCATCCCGATCCCGGAAAAAATTCTCGTCCGGACTCGATATTTTCGGATTCTCGCACACCTCTGTTGATTATGTTAAAAATATATGTACAACTATTAGCGTAAAAAAACTTTGAAGGCGTTTATCTTAAAATTACGTTTTCAAAAATGGCTTCCACGATATCTCGAAAAGTACTTGGTCAATTGGCTTAAACTTTTGTAAACATATTTTATATTCATCCGTTTATCGTCCGTACCAGAATTATAAAATTATCGTCCAAATTTTCTTTGCAATAATAAATTAGGCAAATCCATATTTCGTTGTTTTATGCTTCGCCGTTTTGTTATATTCCATTTCTTTTAAATGATTGTTGTACAGACGATACAGTTAACCCTATATATTACAAATAATTTCTAATTTTTTGTTGCACAACAATACAGAATGTGTTATCATAAAAGCCATGTAACAGCTCGCAACGGGAGACCGCATATTCTCCAAACCTCTAATTTCATTGATATTGATGTCTTTTCACATACCAATTTGTAAATAGTCGTTAAAGATGAATAAGTATATTGGCAAAAACTATAGATTAATATATTTGTTCTTTTCTTTGAAAACAAATAACAGAAATGACTTAATTTTTACCTTGGTTCAAACGAATACCCCTTTAAGATTTTTTATTGAAGGTACATATGTACATATGAATGTATATATTTCTTAGAGAAAATCTGTTTCTTTTATCATTCCCTACCTCTTCCTGTTTAATCGATCTGTAATTCAGAAAATCCCGATATAATGATAACCTGTTAACTCATTGTCAGTCGCTCCACCAGAACCACCCTCTGTGCATATAATACATATTTAGTTACAAATCAGAAATGACGAATCAATTCATCTTACCCATCATTTACTTCTGATGTAAATACAGTAATGAGGTACATATACCTGGATTAATAAATAATCGCTTCGGACACATTAAAAATGGTTGTAAATTTAGAATTTTTGTTTGGTCCAATTCTTTTTTGATCAATTGTTTCACTTTTTATGTATTTCTCACCAAGAGAAATCAGTGTTTGTTACTTAAAGTTCTAAAGGACAATATTACAAATAGACAAATTTTGGAGGTCATCGAAATTGCAAATTTCTTTCACAGTGTGATTTTGCATGTTTTAAGAAATCGAAAACTAATGGGCATTTATCCGAGAAGTAATGGGAAAGTTGTAAAAAATGCAATTAAGTGCAAAAATTTGACAGTGGTTATAACTCATTTAATTGCTACTTTGCAATTTCATTTTCTTCAGATAACTGTCTGTTGGTAAAATAATTACTCCCAAGATCATGAAAATGATATTTACCACGATTATAGTTGATTGGTATTTAGTAAAAACGAATAAGAATACAAAATAATTAACGATAAAAATTTACGTTTTATGGAAATTATAAGACAGAAAACATTTTTTTATAATATAATACTTATGTTCTTCAATAAAAAAACCAATAATTATTTACTCTAGAAATTATCAAGGATATAATAAATTAGTATAAATGCAATAAGATAATCGTGATTATGATCCATCTGTGAGATAACTATTCGTAAACTTGCTGATAAATCGATGGAGGATTTGTGCAAATTCAAAAAACAATAAAATTGCTGAAACGTGTGAACAACATACAACAACTCTTTCACGGATCTTACACCCACAAGCTCCATGGGGACAATTACAAATGCATTATTCATGTGCTCACAGTAGTAAAAAATGATTTGAAAATTCATGATACGTGAAATTATTCTTTTTCCTCTGAGTTTCACCATTCAACAACACAAGTCTAATTATTGTAAATCTGAAAAAAATGAAAATACTGTAACAGTTTTGTTATTCAAATGAATTATCTTATTGTTTTTACCTAGATATGTATATCTTTGATCATTACCAGAATACATAATTATTGGTTTTTAATTCCTTGGAACATACCTAAGTAAGTAATTACATATTGTGTTATAAAAGAATGTTTACGACACATTAATTTTTATTATTTTTCGTTTTTACTAGACACCATTCTACTATAATCTTGGTAAATAATCATCTGCATGATTTTTTGAGATTTTACGAAAAAAATGAAATCGAAAAGTAGCAACTACCCCACTAGAAATTTCAGTTAGGCAGACATTAGGTCCGCATTAGGCTAGCCTAATTTGCCTGTTAGGCCCCAATGGGGCAGCCCCATCAGGCCCGCATGCGGTATGTAAAGCGGAATATTCACAGCCGCCTAATTGGGAAAGCCGCGTTAGGGCCGCATTAGGCCCATATTAGAATAGCTTTATTAGGCTGTCATTGGGAGACATTCATGAAATCTCATGAGGAATACCTCATCAAGACACTGTATGAATTAAATTACAAAAACTTTTATCTTGTTGAAAGCTCTCACGCAAGCGTACGTCCGACACTGAGATGTCTGTAAATATTCCTACATATAAGTTTGAGAGCCCCACTCCACCTAATTTAGGTGTGCGCTCGGCCATTCCCATTTGGGCCACGTATGGCAACATCTTGTTGAAAGCTCTCACGCAAGCGTACGTCCGACACTGAGATGTCTGTAAATATTCCTACATATAAGTTTGAGAGCCCCACTCCACCTAACTTAGGCCTGCGCTCGGCCACCCCCATTTAGGCCACATATGGCAACTGTTAGGAATGCGTAACTTAGGCATGCGCTCGGCCACTCCCATTTGGGCCACGTATGGCAACTGTTAGAAATGCCCAATCTAAGCGTGCGCTCGGCCACCCCCATTAGGGTCACGTATGGCAACTGTTAGGAATGTCTAACTTAAGCGTGCGCTCGGCCACCCCCATTTGGGCCACGTATGGCAACTGTTAGAAATGCCCAACTTAGGCATGAGTAATTCCTTCCGAATTAGGACCTAATGCGGTAACGATTAGGCTTGAAGCATTTAGGTGTGCCTAATCGTTTCCGCATTAGGCCCACATTCGTCTTTAGGCATGCCTAACTGAAATTCTAGTCGGGTATGTAAATGTGTTATAACCACTGTCAAAATCTTGCATTTAACTACATTGTTTAAAACTTTTGCATCGCTTTTCAGATAAATGAAACACTGTGAAAGAATTTTTCAATGTAATGATTTGTAAAATTTATCTATTTTTAACATTGCTGTTTCATTTGTTATTCTTCACGTGCCTTATTCACATGTTATAAAACCGGAATTTCCTGAGGGTAAATTAGAAATCGGTTTGCAACGGTACTCAGAATTAAGAGTCAGAATCTAGTGGAAATTGCACACCGTTGCTTCCCTGTACATTGTGCAACAGACGCACAGTCGCTCCACTCTCCAAGAAAGGGCGCTCTGAGGATGTACTGGAAGGGTGTTCGCGATATCTATTAGACACGCTGATTGGTAATTAGAATTTTTCAGCTATGGTCAACCAGCGTGTAGCGACTTCCAGCAGGAACCGATTTAGCGTACAGAAGTGAGTTCGAAATTAGTAAGGATATGTGGGGTGTAACCGGGTACCATTGTTTTTCTATAATAGTATAAGAGCTGCGATATGCAGTCAATGTATGGTGTTACATTCAAGTGGACTTCACGACAGTATGAGATCAATCGCAGAGCAGAGAAAAGTTTAAAAATTTCGAGTTGAAAGTTTCAGTGTTGTGTTGGAGAATTTACTTTTTTATACCATTTGAATTTAAAGAATCTAGTACGGTAAGTACTGAATTGTATTCTGCAGTCTTTACACAGTATTATGACGTTTTACCCAATTTTTTATCGCACATTGAAGTGTAAATATTTAATATTTAGTAAATTACCTCATTTGAAGCAAAATCAGGTATTTGATTTTGGGTACCCGGGTGCCCGGTTTTACACCATACTTTCTATGTATAGCGTGCCTAAATGTCTTTTAGTCTTCAGTCTTTTGTACTATCATTGGAAGAAAATGTTACAGTTTCTAAATAATTAAAATAAGTTAATATAAGTTAAACTAACTTAGCATAAATTAAAATAAGTTAATATTTGTTAAAATCATTTAAAATAACTTCCTTTCCTAGTTTTGAAATAACAGAAATAAAGGTTTCATAATTATGTTATATTTTACACGTTTTTTAATAGGTAGCCAATATTACCTATACCATATAGGGTAAAACCTATTAGAAACTAGGATACTTATACATATATTTCCAAAAAATCTTGTTTTCCTGTGGGCCAAATAATTTTTTCAAAAAAGGATTCTCATTTACTGATTCTGTAAGGTCCAATTACCACTAACCGTACCGACACTTATCCGGGCAAATGACCGGTTACGAAATAATCATATTTCTTTCGAAAAGAATGTAGGTGATTGTCAATTTAATATAGGAAACAGCCTTTAGATAATAATATTAAAAACAAAATTACATATTTATATTTTTAAGAAAATACAGGGGAAAACAGGTGCATGGTTTTAAATTGAAATTTCAAAACCGGTCATTTGACCGGGCCATGGTACGGTTAGTGTTAAGATTTCTAACGGTGTCCAAAGTTTTTCTTGCCATCTGACTTTTTGCTAGTAGGAAAAATACATTAGGCACCCGGTTTAGCCACACATTCCTTTACTTGAAAAACATTCGAACATCCTGAACAAATTATTCAACATTAATTTGACGGGCTGTAGTCGTGAATGTGTTTTTAATGTGAAGAATGTTTCCATGGTGAAAATAAAAAATGAGTCACACTTCATTCACTGAAAGTAAATGAATGCAAAGCTTAAATTTCTGTGACGAGCTAACTCGTCTTACTAGCTGCAGATGCCTTTTCAAGTGAGCAGTTATGTAACTCGTCTTATTTTTCCAAAATAAAACTAGAAGCAGTTACGCATGAATATTGTAGAATTTAATGGGTTACTTTAAAAATTTCAAGAAAGTTTAACTTTGCGCAGATAGTTACTTATGTTTGAACATTTTATTTTATTTCCTATTCCTCCCATGTTTGCCACTTCGTGTTTTTTCGTATGCTCAATGCTGAACATCAAAATGATGTAAACAAGAACCGTGCAATTATACAGAGTGGGGCATTTAAATGGGGACAACTAAATATCTCCGTTACTAACGGTCGTATGAGAAAGCTCCAAAGGACAAAGTCGCACTGCTTGGAGGGGCACATGTGATGACAGATGAAATTTTTTTATGAGATTTCAAGGTCATACAAATTTTTTTATAAATGGAACTATATATTTTTATCATCGCGACATGACAGCTCAGATCAAAATGAATGTAACGACTTATAATGGTATGACCTTCACGTGACATTGAGTACAAAAAATTCATAAAAGTTGGACAGTTGATGAAAATAGTGAAATAACTATGATAGAAAGATTAATGAAGGAAAATTTATTTTAACAAGGGCTCAAAATAATGTCCACCAACTTCAACATAAAGATTCTGGAAGATCTTATAAAGGATGAACTAATCTTAAATCTTCCTTGTGTTTCTAGAGATGTACCTACTATTACTTGAATCTTGACTAACACCAGTAAACAGGTTTCTGGTAGCCTCAGTGTCAACACTTCTCATTCAAATAAATTATAAACATTCATACATAAGCTTCTCCTTATTAAAATTACTTTTCCTTTATTAATCTTTCTATCATAGTTTTTTCACTATTTGCACCAATTTGCATCAATTATGAATTTCTTGTACTCAAAGTTAAGTTAAGGTCGCAACATTGACTTCAGCTGTCACATCCCGATGGTGAAAATATGTAGTCTCGTTTAAAAAAACTTCGATGACCTTGAAATCTCATAAAAAAATGACTTTAAGAAAAAGTTTCATCTACTATTGCATGTGCCCCTCCAAGCAGTATTACTTTTCCCTCTAGAGTTTTTTCGTACGACTATTAACCATTTGCGAACGGAGGACCATGTTGAGATACTACTTACAGTAAATTCTCTACAAGTGTCAGTCAGTTTGGATTCTACAAGTGTCAGTATAGATGGTCCTACGCCTATGTTATCCTCGCTCGCTGTCAGTCAGGCGTGTAACACTACACCACTCGGTTTCTTTTACGAGATTTCACGGCAGGACAATTCATAATAGAAAAATATAATTTCTTTAATTTTTTAAAATGTATTTTCTTGTGGCCGCCTGACAGCAACCTGTATATCTGGCGTGACAGTGAACGTGTTAATAAGTTAATGTTGTTCAAATTATGTCGTGTTTGATGTCATTTTCATCGGTGTGTTAATAAGTAAATGTTAAGAAAAATTTCGGGATAAAAAAACGTAAAATTAAAAAAGTTGGTATTTAAATCGCTTGGTTACCTCGACTCACGTTTCATCCTTATCTTTTATTCGCTGTCCTTGTTTACGTTCGGCAAACTACAAAGGCGGGCGCGAGGCTCGAAAACGTAGTCCCTGACTCTGCAAGTGTCAGGTTTAGGTCTTGCGGACTGACACTTGTGGAGAATTTACTGTACATGTGAACATATGTATGTATAATTGCAGTTGTAGACAGAAATATGTGGACATTTTTCAAAATAGAGTAACATTTTTTAAATTGGGCCAAACGACTTGAGCTTTTTGAGAAGTTAGAAGGATTAGTTTACTAGATGACGCGTACAAGAAATTTTTGAGAAAATTACAATTGACCAGAATTTACACGATAATAGTAAAAATCACTTTTTACAACTTTTTTATCTGGGCTTGTAATGAAAAATTAAAACATACTGTTACACCCCCAAATATTTTTCTTCTTAGTCCTTAGTTTTATCTGTATTTACAACTAGTCACCCACTTTCACCATTACTGATACTGGACTCTTCACCTTCCAACTCTCCTGCATAGTCACAACCCAAGGTCCATCTTCCCAGAACCCTTAAAGGGGTCTTCCAGTGTGACGGCTATTTTTTTAGGCCTTTTTTGCTAATTTATTACAGAAGTATTGTAACAGTTATTAACATGAGCTTTATTCCTATGTATTTACTTGTCCTTGAAGAATCATTACAAATTTTTTTTGTTGAAAAATAATTAAATCTAGCTGCTGTGGAACACGTCAAACAGGAGCATGAAAAAAAAAAGTAGGTCCATGGTTGCCATGATTTGAGCTGTTCTGCTTATCAGAAATAAAAAAAAACAATTGATTCTTATTTAGTATGCATGTTGCTGTGGTCGATAGTAGAATAAAAGAAAAATATTGAAATTCAAAAAAATGGCGGCACTTTGAATACGAAGTATCGATTTTTTCGACTTTTTTTCGTCTTTCAGAGGCTCTAAACATCAGAAAAATATATATTTTGGCATATTTCTACTATCGACCATAGCCACATATGTTCTGAAGACATGTGCAAAATTTGAGTTCGATTGGTTTAGTAGTTTTTGCCAAAACGCGTTTAAAGTTTTGAGTGCAATTTAGATTCTCCCTATCGCCGACCTTTGATGTGTCACACTAAACGAGCTATAACTTCGTTATTTTATTGAATACAACTATAAAACTTCAGGAGTACATTCTTAAAGAGTTGTACTTTCGATATATGCAAAAAAATAAACATTTATTTTTTGAAACCGTCACACTGGAAGACCCCCTTAAATAGCCCTATTTTCTCTATTTCCGCGTTCATTCTCTACTCTACCACGTGCACGTCACGTAACATTAAAATCTCCATCAAATAAAGTTTTGTTTCTATGCAACGACGATCCTTAAGTGTTTTAATTCAGCGATACCCCAATATCTGCTCCTAGTTTCGAGGAATTGGAGCATACCGGGCATCACAATACGTTTTATAGATCTATGTCAACAATACACATGCTGAAAATTACATCGAAATCGGTTAATGTTGCTATGAGCTATAAATGATTAAAGATAGTAAAAATTACTATTTTTCACAACTTTTGGCCTAGAACTGCAATAAAGCTAAAGATTCTTACATTTTTCGATGCCTGTCGCTTGTTTCAGCATCGTTCAATTTCGATGGAATTTTCAGCATGTATATATTTGACATAAATCTACAAAACGTATGTTTTAAATTTTCACAACAAGCTCAGATAAAAAAGTTGTAAACAGTACCTTTACAATTTTCTTCGCGATTCCCAGAAATTGCAATTTTTTCAAAATTTTTTTGTATTCGTCATCTGATAAACTAATCCTTCTAACTTCTCAAAAAAACTCAAGTCGTTTGGCCCAATTTAAAAAATGTTACTCTATTTTGAAAAATGTCCACATATTTCTGTCCACGACTGTTATTTAGGTCACTATTTCATTCTTTGTTTCTTCGTTAAATCATTTCAAAATTGTATTTTTCTTAAATATATGTACGTATATGAGTTTACAGCAAAGCTAACTATTTTTAGAGTTATTGGTTGCGCTTATAGTATTTTGTGAACGCATATATGAGTCCATCGTCCTCAAATTTAAATGCCCCACCCTGTATAATACTATAAAAAGTTTTAATCGCACGTTTTCTAATACATTTGTTTTTATTACAAAAATTAGGTACCCATCTTCGTACACTATTAGAATTGACAGTATACAGAAAGTATACTCTATTCTTTCGTTTAATTTCTGAACGTTATTAAATGAATAATATGCATAGGTAATATATGAAAAATACATACATAAGCGGAACTAATAGATACACAAATAAACGATAGATAATACTTAAGGCAAAATTACATTTCCCAAAAACGAGTAATTCATCAACTTACCTTTTAAAATAAGAATTGGCTGTTCACCATAATGTTCCTTAAAGACTCTTTCAAAATATGGGCTACATGCTGCCAACACCAATCTATGCGCCCTTAACATTCCACCGTGGCAAGCTAATGTTGTGTCAGTCAAGGAACCACTCTTATATAGCCCTTCAAACAGTCCAGACAAATTCGCTAGGTGATTATTCCAAGTCAGATTGAACGTTTTCTCACCCATTATTACGGTGCGTCCAGTGTTCCCTAGAAAGCATACCATACAGATATTTAATTAAATAAATTTAATTAAGGTTCGTTAAACACGTATACAAAAGTGAAAATTTTAACAAATTCTTCAACATTTTTACTTGTAAGAATATTTCCGAAAAGTGTCTTATTTGTATACTATCGGTAACAGTATATTAAATCCTGAAAAAGCTAGCTGCAATACTGGCGAAAAGTTCTATTTAAAAATATATAGTAATGCACTTATTTAATAAATATATTCGTCTTAATGAGTGTACTCTATTGAGCAATGTTGATACAAACTACAATTTTAATTAAACAAATTGTAAATTAATACAATTTTGATCTTCCTTCGAATGGAGTAATTGTACAAAATATATACAACTTATGCGGGGTTTCCCGTTTTAATCTATTCGTGTAAACATTTCGAAAAATACACTGAATAAAAAAAGTGCTTTTAGGGAGTTACAGGAGTCCGAGGAGGACATCGTAAGGTAAAATTAGAAAGTTAAGGTGTTAAAGTCAAATGAAACTTACATTTACATTGTAAATGACACGTCCTATATTTGCTTCTAATTAGACGAATTCTATTATATCATTTTATGCATGGTTTGATTGTAGTATTTGGGAAACTCATAATTTTAGTATAACATTTACTAAAAGTCACATCGCCCTTCACCTGATGCTGATATTCAGCTATTTCTACCCAGAAATTTCATGCTAAAATACAGAGAAGTTTTGTCATCTTATTTCACAAAATCTTCCATAAAGTCATACATAAAACGGTTAAATCTGTCTCGTTACCCCTTATCATTCCGTAGAAAAGGATGTATCCCGTGTAATTAACACTATGCCGTAATCCGGATTCTTTTGTTTGGCGCCGGCAGGACTGGTTCAGATCTTTTCGCCTGTCGCCGGGGGCTTTTCGAGATTTTCGGGAGAAAAAAAAAAAATTTCTTGTAAAAACACAAAACTTGCTAATATGATCGTATTGCAACCTGTAACTTATTGTTACTTGGACAGAACACAAGCGATACTGGCGTCTGTGCGACAGCTTCCCATAAGACACCAACGTGGTGTCACCGGCATTTGTCCGATAGCTTTGCGTGGGGCACCAACCTGGTGTCACCGGCATTTGTCCGATAATTTTCGTAGGGCACCAATGTGGTGCCACCGGACGGCATAGTGTTAAGAAAATGAAAAACATAAATGTCGTTCACTTAACTTCCACCTAGCAACCTTTTATACTTATCTTACGATGGCCGTCTCGAACACATATAATCCCCTAAAAACATTTTTGTCCACTTAGCATACTTTTCGAGATATTCGCATTAAATACACCACCGGCCAAAAGTTTGGAATCACCTCCCACTTTTCATCGATATTAAATCTGCAGCTAATTTTTTATAGATTTGAAGTTTATCTTAATTCTACGTTTATCAATTTACCTCGTATCAATTGATTCGAACGATCAAAAATTCTCAAAGTTGCTGACTCTTTTCTGGAAATTTTTGTGTAAACTGCAATGCTCGGTGATTCCAAACTTTTGGCCGGTAGTGTAGGTTAAAATGCAACATTCTGTAGGACAATTCTGTTATGTTGTACCAGGTAATCGTTATGCCTTACAATGAGCATCTAAATTATGTCTACTGCTGTTTGAAGTAACGAAAAGTGATTTGTAAGAGGATTATATACAGTTTGAGGACGCGCATCTGGCGATGATAAAAATACTAACAGGTGGCCAACACTTTGAGCACCTAATAAAGTGAACTGATTTATTACTTTTCACTTGTTTCGTTATTTTTACATTGCTCTGATTTAAATACAATTTTTCCTACTCAAATTCATCTCAAGGTCATGATGTTATAGGTCGTTCAACTCGTCTTGGTGCCGGTTACAGTATCGCTTTATAAATAATAGATGCAGAAAAAATGTGGACGACTTTTGAATGACCTTTATGGTAACCTATGGGGGGACCTCTTTTTATCATCGCCAGATGCACGTTCTCAAAGCATATAAATCTCTCTTACTGTTAGTCATTCTTTCTTGCTTTCCATGGCAGTGGAAATAATTTAGATGTACTTTATAAGTGCAACACCCTGTATGTACAAAAACAAATTTACAGAATATGGCAACAGTAAGTTTGAAAATAACACTTCTCAATATTGACAATAGGAACTATCAAACATTTTGCATAACTTATATTCTCTATAATTTCTAATAACAAAAGGATCGTATTTTCAGAAACTTTTAATAGATAATTATAAATTAATGTTCAATATTAGATTTTTTCTAACGTATCAGTCTTTTCTCACATTCAATAATCTTATGAAATAATAACAATCTTATTCTAATTTTCGTGTAAAATCTGAAGTAAAAGTAATATCTTTATTTTCTATTTTTTCGTGATTTCACGAATATATAAATAAGATGCTATACTCGAAAGTGCTGTGTTAAACTCATAGAATTTTTAGTTCTGTAATTGATTGTACATAACGATACCTTTTCGTTTCGCTAAGGTTTATATTAAGGAACATGGGTCTTCACGATTCAGACTATTTGTCTGCCAGACTATGCTACGGATTAATATTGATACTGGAAAGGAGAAAGAATGCGTTAAAAGAGGTAATTTATAGTTATATCATATACTATATTATTTAATTTGATTCGTTAAATGAAGGAATTAATGGTTCGAATGCCGGGTCACTACTTCAACACATAATTGCCAATTACTAAAGATTGTCAAGTGTGTTCTAATATCTGACAGCTAGAATAATCAATATCTAGTTGTTATATATTGCATATTGTTAAGGATACTTAAGTTAGACCAGGTTTACGATACGGACCGCAGGGGGGTGCTCTCGAGCACTCGGGGTCTGGCAAACCTCCGGTTTCCTGAGCCTCGAACGCACGTTGTGTCCATGACCGGACGAAGTTCCAAAATAAGGTGTAAGGCCTTCTTGCGGAGCGGGATACCGGTGGGACTGGGCACGGCAACCGGCTACTCTTTAGGAGTGCCCAAACGCCAACACCTTTCCTCTCCTTTTCCCCAACATCTCCTCGTCCATCCTAACCATTACCTTCCCTTACGATCCTTCGCCTGTAACAGGGTCAGAGCGCAGTACTTGCGTGTACTGATGAGTCCGCCTTCCCGTGGTTCCCCATGGATGCGGTGGTAGTCGACGTCGGGGTATTTGCTCGGTTTGACTGACAACGTAACGAAAGGGCTCATCCGCTGAAAACGCTCAGCGGAGTGGCTGGATTTTTCCATCGCCCGATCTCGGGGCGGTGTCTAACTAGTTGTGTAGATTTTCTGCTGAACGGAGGTATAAGACAGTTTTCGTTCGTTAATTATTCCTCATTGTCAGGAGGGCTCCAAACCTCTCATAAAAGCGGAGAATTTGGAGTTTCTTCGTGCATCTCAATAGCAATTGACGTATCAGAAACCCGCGCGAGCTGAGGCACATACCCTGGGTTGTTCCCATAAGCCCAGGTGACGCGTACTTCACGCAAAACACCCCTTCCTTGAGGGTGAGTGGTTGGCGTTGGACGGTGACCAAGGCCCGAACGTGAGTGGGAGACTTGGCCTCCGACCCAAAACTCACCCTCGTCAAGGGACCCAAATGCGACATTTGGAAGGGGAAATGCGAGGGCTGAACGGGGCAACGCACCAACGAGACCGGCAGAACAAAAAAAGATCAAAGCAAATAGTTCAGGCGATCACACAGTCGCTACATTTTCAATCGATTCTCGACGACGTGTCAGAATTGAACACATATTGTTATCACATTCAAGAAGTTTTCAAGAAGCCATCGTTGTTTCATCATACATTGCTACGTCTGCAAAAGTTGTGTCGTATATTTTAGTTGTGTCGTATAGTTATGAAAACTTCTCAATAGTTTGAAACAATAATAAGGATTAAGGAATTAAGTATGCGTCAAAAGAATATAATACATAAGTAAACACAAAACACTAAATTTATATTTGTAATATACTAGTCGATAAAGAAACCTAAATATTTAATACAATTAAAAGTTTTTGTACTAGGGTGGATTGAAAAGTTCACGGCCTAAGTATGAAGGATTGCAGCTAAGTGCTTGTAATTTTTACCGAATAATATGTAATTAATTGTGTACTAATGCATACAGTTTCGTGTCTCTGTCGTCATTTTTCTCCCTTTTAGAGCTAGTGAAGTAGAGGTATCTGCAGTAGATGGAGTAGAGATGGACAAAATTAGAATGTGTCTCTGTCGTCATTTTTCTCCCTTTTAGAGCTAGTGAAGTGGGAGTAGAGATGGACAAAATTAGAAAACAAACAGCGATCCAATACCTGAAGATAAAGGACCTCACTTCGAAGATCATTCAAGGACCTTGCAAAAATTATTCCAAGTCCTTGCGAAAATCATTCAAGGTCCTCGCGGTGATGTCCTTTGTCACCAGGTACTTGGCTCATTCCTCGCTTTTATTCGTCTCTTCTCCGTCGCTGTAAACACCCCTACTTCGCCAGCTGTAAAAGAGAACGAAAAACAGACACAGCCACGAAACTTCGTACGTCTGTACACAAATGATCACAGATTACACCGTAAAAATTGCAAGCACCTAGCAGCAGTTCTTCCCACTTGGGCCGCGAACTATTAAATGCACATAATCACATATATAATACAATGGTGGTATAACCGGGAAAGAGGTTATGTATTCTGCGTGCAAAGATAAGTCGAGAATGTCGAGTAAAACTTTTTCATATGATGCTTCATTTCTGATACAATCAAATTTAAAAAGTTTGTTGAAAACACGTGCATTCTAACTTTAACTTAACCTTCAGACGGTCACCGCTGACCCAAATTTTCGAAACAGCGCCACAAAACCTCATCTTCTTATATCATAAATATGTTTGTTATTTTAATCGTAATATATTTGTACAGTTTTAAGCAATAAAATTCCTATTAAAATATAAAAATGTGGTTTCGCTTGCGTACGAGAAAGATTTTAGTATTGGGTCATATTTGACCCGGCATCCGACTATGCGTGCGACTATGACGTTGTCCGCTGTGCAAAGGTTAACGAATTTCGCTCTACATGATTAATCCTATTTGTTCTTGTATTTATAAACATATACAATGTCATGCTTTAACTACTAATTGTCGGGCTGTTATTGCTACTGGACTGAATTATCAGTATCAACGAAGCTTTTGTGATGGCACGATGCAATAACCACGGAGCTCATTCCACTAGATTTTTACACGTGGATTCACATGAAACAATTAATGTACACTTAAGGTTAGGTTAGATAGAGAAAACTTTTTCCAACTAAGAAAGAGAACAATTAACAGTTCAAAATACATTACCAGCAGTAGGTACACGCTTCTTTGATTCGTCGAGCAACAGTTTGTATGCGACAACGAGGGCAACAATTTCAACAATTCATCCATTAATAAAGGTAATTATTAAAATTGCTAAAATGCATTATAAATTAGTATTATTCATAACACTATTAAGGTAGTCGCTTATAATGAAATCCGTTAAATTGAGAGTTAGCCAAGTGCACGCGTACCCGACAAATTTTCAAATTGAATTATCTCGAAAACGAAGCATCATATGAGAAAATTTCACTCCGCATTTTCGACTTATTTTCGCACGTAGAATAACCTCCTGCCCGGTTGTACCACCCATCTGGTCCCACCTGGTATACAGGGTGTTGGAAAAAGTTGGGGCCAAACTTCAGGAGCGTCTACTACTCGTCAAAATAAACAAACATGAGTACAAAAATCATTCGTTTTAGAGTTACAAGACGTTTTCAACTGTGAGCCTGTTGAGACACTATTGCGTGTCTATTTAAAACCTATCGAGTGTGTTGTTACAACTTATCAACTTATACAACTGCAAAGTCAAGCAAAGTAAACACAATACTAGCACTACGTGATCATAGATAAACACATATGTCATTCAGCAACAGTAAGAGTAGTTGTTCCTCAGTTTATGTTTGCATTATTTAAATAACAACGGTTCATTCTTACACGAATTCCGAAATGGCAGGCATGCGTTTCATGTACAGTAGAGCAAATGGCAATGCTAGAGAAGCAGCTGTAGACAGAAGCAACATTTCACTGACGAAGACACCTTCATGCTACTGAAACTTGGTCCCAACTATTTTCAACACCCTGTATATTAAATATAGTCTATAATTCTCTTTTTTCTGTGAAAAATATTTTCTAATGAAAAATTGATTCTTCTGTTGAACGAAGAGTATTGAGTGTCTTGCACGTCTAATTTCATTTAGTGCTAGAAATTCATATTACGAGCCAAAAATGTAGACAATACGACTATGAAATTCATAAAAAATTGCACAATAAACTTTCGTTCTTTTCTGCGACAATTTGTAAAATCGTATTACTATATTCAGAATTGATTATTATATTATATCAAGTATAGAAATAGAAATATAATTAACGGGACGTACGTAGTAATTAAGAATGGACAATAAAAGATTTCTCAAGATTTCTATAACAGTTAGCGACGTAATATCAGTTTTAATTGACACGTTGGGCGCAATTATTCCAATCTTCTACATCGGGATACTCGTACGACAGTTAGCACCACGCAACTACATATGCACCGTAACTTAATTTAGTGTTTAAACATCCAAGTACGATGATCATGCAGTTCACACGTACATGAAGCTAGAATTCCAGCTACGATGATTAACACCGAGAATAACTTGTTGATACTCTGATCACAAATAGAAACGTGCTCGTGTTTAGTACTGTGCTTAAAATAATTTTTTTTGCATAAAATTGATTTATTATTCCAGAAACATGAAATCCTGGCGACCTATAACAGATATTTTACAAAAATTTGGCAAAGCAACTACTCAAATCCATATTTCAATTCGTGTAATTCTTAAGCAGAATGTGAATGTCTGAAATGTGTTGGAATTTAAGGCATTATTTACTGAGTTTTGAGTAGTATTACAGTTGTTTTGTGCCGTAATAAAAAGGATTTAAAGTATTTCTAACACTCAATAACATTCTCTTCTCTGTTCATTTGATTAGAAGACATTAATTAAGTATTAATCTTAATTGTCCAATTTTAACGTATATTATTATTCGTACGCTTGGATTTATTGCATTATATCTTAGTTACTTGTGCACGAAATAAGTTGATCAGTTTTTATTGTGATAAGTCATTTATTACACTTAACAAATACGTAGAATCTATTTAACCAATTCATAGACGATACATTGTACTTGATATTAACTGCAAAGATGCATAATTATCTAAAATATTGGGACGTTATGGGAACAATAATGATTCAATTTACACATACTGATGTATCTAAATTCAATAGGATCAGCTGTAGTATAATAATAAGAACTCTACGATAAAAATCAAAAAATGTAGTTAGTAAGAAATATAAAAGAACGAATTTACTTTGTGTACACGTACATCATTGAAATATAAAACGGTACCTCGAATATTTTTCACTAATAACTCTAGTAAATACACAGTGGTAAAAATATCAATGGTAATGGTATCATTCGCAACGAGACGTTTTGTTCTTTCTCTTGGTTTTGTCAAATTATGAGACTTTCTTAAATTACTGTTTTTCCTTGAGATTGAGAAACAAACAAATTACACGGCACAAATTAAACTTTATTTTACAGCACATATTCTTACACGTATTCTGTGAGGTGTACACGTTAAGTGAAAATCTAACGATACAAGATCGATTACCAAAGATACAAAGAATACAAATATTTAACACCACAAGATTGTGAATTCAAACGAAGTAACTGACACGAAAGGAAAATCTGAAAAAAGAAAAAAATTAATACGAACGTAGAAATTAACGAACGAAAAGTATAACACAAAACTGTCAAACTTCGAGGGAAGAGTACGATAGGTATAAAAGGAGACCCTTAACGAACCGTTCCATCAAGAATGCGAGGAAAGAGAATAACACGATGAGAAAAATCAGTGCAATCCAGAATTGCGTAAAACTGAGACAATTGAAGAAGAAAGCGACGAAAAGAAAAACGTGGCACGAAGCAAACTGAAATATTTTCATAATTTAATCGTGTAAACAAGATGGAGAATTACGAAACTATTAAAGGGAAAGCTCCACAAGGATAGATAATTTGATGTTGTTATATTGTATGCTAAAGAACGAAGCTGGGGGAGGAAGGGAAGTAAAAACTAGTGATATACGTGTATGTGGGCAGGGTGCAGGGATAGGTGTTCGTATACGAGAAAGTAGTAAAAAGTGGGCTGAAGAAGGGCAGAGCAATCCCGATGGTCATGCGCAGACTCGGTAGGTAAGCCGGATCCATAATTTCGTTGGTGGACCCCGTCACGCATTAGCAACGGGCTAGGTTCCTGTGTCGACTGAACGCACCCTTTTTCCCTCTCGTTTCGTGCCAACTATGTCACGGCAGACGCGGGAACCACAAAAATCGACCACCATCGGGGAAGAACGGTCCCCAGTATGACCAAAGGGGACGTCTTCGCGCGAGTCCTCCCCGTGCCAGCGAAAAACATTTGAATGTCTTCTTAAAAAATGCACACGCCTCATTTTGGCCCACGTGGAGGAACGTGAACGTGTTTATGATGCAGGTTTATAGAAGTTCAACCACTTACACCCCCGATTGAAAGGACACTTGCCATTTTTAATGAACATGTGGTATATGATGTAAATTATCATTGTTAAACGATGCTCGTTGCTGCGATTCTATTAGGAATATATATCTAATGTATTGTATTAAATTGGATAATGCAATTATTTAAATCCTTTGAACAATTAAAAGTTTATGCGGTGTGTCTGCGCTGTATTACATTCTGTTGCGTGCGGACTGTTTTTAAGGCTTCCTTCTTTCGTTTTACGACGACTGTATTACTTTAGCGTGGTCCTCTGGTTTCTTTAGACTAACATAGATATTTAGAACCATAATCTAGGACTATTTTGTCGTTCTATCGAAATTAATTTCGTTCAAATACTCGCGAGAGCACGATGTACAGAAAAGGAAAAGAGAAGGGTATTCCGTAAGGGACATTGTAAGAAGAGTGAGAGTTTCAAAATCATGTGTCGATTACAGCGTAAAAATGTTCGGTGCTACAGGAACTTGTTCGTCTGTAAAAAGACCTGGAAGGCCCAGAAATATAACTGAGGCAGAAGATCGATTTGTTAACACCTCAAGCAAGAGAAATAGAAGAGACACAGCCCCCGAAATAACGGCAGGACCAAATAGAACCAGAAATGAAATGATACCGATGGCAACAGTGAAAAGGCGACGTGTGGCAATTAGAAAACCATTATTGAAAAAACAAAATAAGGCAAAAGGGCGTCAGTGAGCTAAGCACCATAAAAATTGGACGTTGCAGGAATGGGAAAATGTGTTGAGTCTAAGTTGGAAGCGTTTGCGTCCAAGCGGCAAGTTTGTGTTCGTCGAAAAGTGAATTTAAAGTTGAATGACAATTGTGTGGTGCCCGCTGTTAAACGTGGAAATCGGTCTGTCGCGGTATAGGGTTATTTTGGCAATAACATGACGAGAGTTATTCACAACAAGCAGCATTTTAAGAAAAGAACAATATTTAAACATCTTGCTTGACAATCCCATTCATTCCGGATACCGAATAATTGGAAATAATTTTACATTTATGCGCGATAACGACCCTAGACATACTGCTGAAATACGTAGAAATTACAGGAGTGTTCTGATGTGAAAATAATGGAATGGCCACCCCAATCTTCCGATTTGAACCCCACAAAGAAACTATGAGATCAATTAGACAGCCAAGTCCGAAAAAAAATGCTCAAAGTCAGAATACACTTATAGGAATTTTTACAAAAAGAATGGAACAGTATTAACTCTGAAGTAATGAAGAAATTAGTAGCCAGAATGCCAAGATTTATAGACGCGGTGGATACGTAGGATATCATTATGTTTTATTATCATTGGTGAGACATTTAATGAATTATTGGTAAAATATATTCTGCAATACGGTACAAAATAGAATACATAAAATTTAGTGAAACCCACGAATGATTTCATAACTTTTTTCTGGTAGTTACATATTACGATTAAAAAAGTGTCCACAATACGTCCACCTTTTCCTCTGTGAAATAACGAACTTGAAATTACAACTTTCCATTCGAATTCGATCAAACGTTAAATGAAATTATACCAGGATGCTTAACCATCTACGACCACAAATGCGTTCTGACAATTACGTGATAATTCGTTACCAATTAGTTTCAAACGCAAGTGAAACATAACAGTCGCAGAACTTTTTATTCTAAGCGCATTAAAAGCGAGTATCTTTGATACATATTTTTCGAATTACATGAACAGAAAATTATCATTTTTTCAGTCTCGATTAGAAACAAAAAACTGATTTATTCAAGAATAACCAATAAATGTTAAATTCCATTCTATGGAACTTAATTTCATGCAATTTTATTCTAATACCAATATGAAGATATTTTTCACTTGACAGTGACTTACTGTGCCCATTGAGAAATACTAAACTAACAAAGAACAAGATTTATTAAATTTTCTTAATTAGAATTTTGCCAGTGCTATTAATGAGGCTCGTGATAATTGAAAAGAAGAAGAGGAATGTTGATAAATACCTCTTTACGAACGATGTATATAAACAACGATTTTAACTAATACTTTATAGCAATAATTCGTAAATGTAGCTGTCCCTTTTACAAACTCCGTCTAACAGTTTCATATCTGTGGAAAATAAACGGGGAAGATACCTACAGTGGAGGACAAAAGCATTCATACACCCTATAAAATGGAATAACTTTTTTAAAATTGGGCCAAACGACTTGAGTTTTTTTGAGAAGTTAGAAAGATTAGTTTACTAGATGACGTGTAAAAAAATTTTTGAAAAAACTGCAAATAGTCGGAATCGCGAAGAAAATAGCGAAGGTCGTTTTTACAACTCTTTTATCTGAGTTCGTAATGAAAATTTTAAAAATATGTTTTGTATTACATATACACACGCTGAAAATTTCATCGAAATCAGTGGAGAAGGCATCGAAAGATGTAAGAATCTGCAGATTTATTACAGTTCTAGGCTGAAAGTCGTGAAATAATGCGATTTTCACAATCTTTAACCGTTTGTAGCTCATAGCAACGTTAACCGATTTCGATGAAATTTTCAGCGTGTATATAATTGACATAGATCTACAAAACGTATTTTTTAAATTTTCATCACGAGCTCAGATAAAAAAGTTGTAAAAACGATCTTCGCTATTTTCTTCGCGATTCCGACTAATTGCAGTTTCTTCAAAAATTTTTTTACACGTCATCTAGTAAACTAATCTTTCTAACTTCTCGAAAAAACTCAAGCCGTTTGGCCCAATTTTAAAAAACTTATTCCATTTTATAGGGTGTATGAATACTTTTGTCCTCAACTGTATACCGTTTCAAGCATTTAATCCTCCATAACCGAATTCTTCTTTCGAGAAGAAAAGCTATTGATTACAAGTTCTCATTTTGATAGAAATAATCAGTAATCGTTGCAAATACATTGCTTCGTGGCAGCACATCGCAGCGATGGCGACAAATCACTAAAACCCATAAAATATCCATAAATACACGGGTGTGTAACTTTCAAGCCAAACGGCATTACAGAAGGTTAGAAAACAATCGGCAATGCAATAAAATAATTAAGTCAATGTAGCTGTTATCGTGTTCACCCATTTGTGATGAGCATTTGAAATTCTAATGAACACGTTACTATGTATAATTATGTACAATTACTAATGTGAAACACCACAAAACAATATGACTTGCAATTTGATAATGGAATTTGAAAGTTGGGCTATATTATGGCATTATCATGCAACTTTTTATTAGATGTGTTAAAAACAGCGAAGTTTCATTGACAATCGTGAAAATTATTTTCGCTAAGTAATTTTGTTCGTTATCAAAAACTGATACAAATGATTGAAGGATTAATGTGTATTTAGTCTGATGGTCGTATCACCAAAGTTAACATCATGTTGTTATAAAGAAAAAAATTATTTCAATATTACATATTTAATAATAACCTAGAAGCACGCTATTTATACCACTAAGATACCGCACATTTGACGTTAATGCAAGCTGCACGTTGTAAACTATAGCTTTCCATTGCTTACATTCTCCGTCATAAATACGAAAGTCTTCGGCATCGTTGGAATACAAATGACATTATACGAATTGGTCATAAGTACTGAAATGCTTAAGAAGCTGCAGCCACGTGACAGAGCCTTCACGAAAAACTGAAAATTCCACTGATAACAAATGTTTCGCATGTGGACCAGCACGGTAACACGCGTAAATAAACCAGAATTATGATACACGAGTAAAATGGGACAAACGCCGATGCAGAATTATAATTGAAAAACACGTGTGGTAATATGCATTGATTACGTAGCGGACAGGTGTACGCAACGATAGAAGAAGGCAGCTCGATAACAAAGTGCAAACTGTACTATTGCAAGTGTATTCAAGATCTTTTGTTTTTGTAACTTATTTATGGTTCAGCATGGAAATACACGATTCGTAAATATAAAACTGCAATTTTCACAGATTTATCAATGTACCAACAAATGTTAACCTTTCGAATCGCATGACTGTATAAACGCAATGACTGAGTAATTTAAAACAGACTTCGTAATAAGGGGCTCAATGTTAACAATTCGATGCCATAACACCATGATAAAGAAACGAATCATATCAGGTGTATGTAATCATCGTGGTAGGTACACATTACGAAGATAAAGTTATCGAGATAATATTAGGCGTACAAAAGCTGATGTCTTTTGCTTGAAACTGAATTCACCTGACGTTTAATGTTGAATTACTAAATTTTATCCAATCCTCTGTTATTTAAAAATTCTACTTTTAAAGGTTAAACGGAAAACTGAATATTTTATTAAACTGCTCCTACATTTCATTGTTCATTCCCTTAAAATAAAGTAACTTCAACGATAGTAACAGCTTTTTCAGCTTCTATTTTATTCCCTGTGCGTATAATAAGTGCTTGGTAAAAAGAACTTTGGGAAATAAATTTATTAACGAAAGGAATTGTTACAATAATCGAAGGCAAGCTTCATTCACATTCAAATAACAGTGACTATCTTCGAGGAACCATCTGTATCCTCGTACAAGTATAATAAACATACCAAAACTACCCACTCGACAAGCTACCAAAATAACAGCGCAAACAGAAGCAGAAATTTTGCTGACATTGAATTCTCTTCGCGTTATATATCATTTTTAGTCTTACATCAATGAAACAAACAAAATATCCTAATCATTGAACATCCTAAAATATGTTTCCCTCTCTTTTCTTCTATTCGTAACACGGTTTACATGTCGTTCTTGTCAAACACATTCAAATTTTGGAACTAGTGGACAGCAAAAATAAAATAAATCTAAAAACGTAATGAACTTTAAATTTAATTCGGGTCGTTTCTCCCCTTACTTAAATAAATAAAAAAGTACGTCTTAAATGCTCCTGTTGTATTAAGTCAGGTTAACATATTAATGTGATAATTGATCTAATTATCTGAGCATTGCAATTTACACAAAAATTTGCAGAAAAATTTGAGAATTTTTTATCATTCGAATGATATGAGATAAATTGATAAATGTAGAATTGAGATAAATCTGTAAAAAATTAGCAGCAGATTTAATGTTGATGAAAAGTGGGAGGTGATTCCAAACTTTTGGCCGGTAGTGTATAGATTTAAAAGAAAGCTGCGGAAACGTGTATTAAGTTTGTTGAATGAAACCGTCGCAAGTATTATACTTAGCAAAAATATCCGTCCGAGTGAAATTTAGGAGCGAATGAAAGAACCGTGACAAGTGATCATGATCTTTTTCAAATTACGTATCGAGGTCACTGATTCACGTGACTAAGGTATCCAAGAATGCACAAGATCTCCCGTGGTTGGTTAGAGCGCTCTAGAACACCGAAGATCAAGAGAGCAAAGAGTCGGTTTAAACCGCGTGCCCCGTCCCAACGTCGGCTCTATTAATACCCGCGCCTTGTCGTCGCGTCTCGAGAACGTGCGCATCGATATAGAGGCGTCGGTATGACGAGACCATACTTTTATCAAAAATTGTTCTGCTTTGAAGAAACGAGCAGATCACGCTAAAATCATCCTCGAATCAGTCTCGATAAAAATAAGTATATGTAAGAGGATGAAAAATCGACGAGAAAGATGGCTAAAAGAGTTCGAGTAATTTTAACGCGTTAAAAATGCAGCCATTACTGTGTATTCGGAGATGGTCTTACTAGAACGTAAACATCGAAAAATCAGCAACTTGTCGCAAACAAGGTAATCAGAAACACTGAAGCAGAAGGTTGGATTGAAGCGGTGCAAATTATCACGAAAGCTGCATGTGCTTTTAGTCGTACTAAAGTTTGTCCCTCGTTGAAAAGCTGTTATCTCACGACGAAAAATAGACGTGAACACAACAGGAGGAATGAAGAAAGGAGTAGCTGCTTTAAGTTAAAAGCCTTTAACAGGACATATCGTAGATGTCGTACAAGTGCATTCGCAGTCAATTATGTGATCAACTACAAGCATTCGCTTCATGAAACTATTAGGAACAAGTTAATAGGATCATTGCACCGTTCCGATGTACGAACAGTGGGTTATCGTAAACAGAAAGAGGAAAAATACAAACTGTCGCGGTTCTAATGGAGCAGTCCACAGATGTCGTGTGAGGTCTTAAGCTCGATCGGAGTTAGCGCAAATATCCAATCGACACATTCGCAAAGCTATTCCATCCGTGTAAAAGTTCTTTCATCCACTCGATAATTCGATAATTGATTAAGCTAGTTGATATAGTAGGCACTATCCTGATACATAGTTTGAAATTGGAAAGGAAAGAACGACGGACGAACGAGAATGTTAAGTTTGATCGCGATGGATGCGCCCTAGCCGAAAGCCATTTTCCTCGGAATCACTCACCTTTGAATGTGCCAGACGGTAAAAGTTATGTTGGCGTTAAAGTCCCGTTGAATTAAGATATTAGCAGCGAAATCAATGGAGGAATACGATCCGAGAAGGGGTAAGTTTGATTCTACACCGTGGTGAATTTTCACTTGTTCCTTTTCCACGACCACTGTACACCCTTTTCCGTTCCCCGAAATAGCCAGTTTCAAGCGAAAACACGCGGCGACGAGAAAAGCGTACAGCGTGTGGAGAATCGAGCAAGCTAACGGGCTTACTCTGCGAGGGGCACGGCACGTACTGGGGCTCCCTCGACCGAGTCCCGACTGATATCATTTCCAGCGGGGGACTGTGGGGTCGCCAGCTAGAACCCCACCAGGGGGTCTTCGTGCAACCCCCACGCGGTGTCGTAGTAGTCGTGTTCGCCGTCATGGTTGTGGCTCGTGTCGTGGCTCCACCGTTGCTAGCCTCTCGAAACCCTCTTCGTACATACAGGGAATAAGGGACCAGGATGTGTACGTATATTATGGGGAAAGAGGGCTCTCTCTTCTTCTCGCGTACCGCGATTCTGACTGCATCGTTTCCCCTCGCTCCCTTGCACTCCCGATCCCTCGCGTCTACGCTCCTTTAATTTCTCTCTCAGTTCTGCGCGCACTTTTGTCGCACCTGTCTCACTTTATTTCTCAACGACTTCTCTCTCCATCTCAACTTCTATCCTTGTTTCGCTCGATGTACTAGCTCGAAGCGTGCGTCCCTCTTTCGTTGTTCTCCTTCTAGCTTTACCAGTTCCATGTGTAAAGCACACACAACCACCAACACAGATATACATTTCTCTCCCCCATCCCTCGCTGTTGGCCCCCTCCCTTGGCGCGAGTCCCTTACCCCCTACGTATCCAGCAGCTTTATCCACCCTGAACCCTCCTATATACGAGGGGTTGCTTCTCGACAGCCCGATCGGACGTTCGCGAGAAGGGACCTTCCCGTCTGCCTCTTTGCGCCATCCTAACCATGCTTTTTTTCGTATTGCAGATTCGAATTTGTTTCTCTCCTTGAAAAACATTCGCCGTTTATATTTTAACTGTTACTCTTTATAGACATCCTTGCCTTTTAAGCTTTCAATATTTCGTCAATAAGTACAAATTTATCCCCCGGAACATAAAAATTCGGATTTTTAATTTCATTGGCTATCAGGTAGGTTATATTATCGCATAGTTATTTCTATAGACGCATTTGTTCGATACCCCGAATAGCCTTCTTCGTATTCTTCGTTTCATTCGAATACGTATGCTCTGTTACTTTCAAGTATCTTTAGCATAACATTTGCCATATCATCGTAAGGAAATTCGACTTTGCATCGCAAATAACTTAACTTTCAAATGGAAAAAACCAAAAATTCCAGGCACACGAGCATCGCTTTTAGTAAAGTTTCCAGAGATAGTATTATCACTGCATTGTTCGATTCGAAAAATGAACTTGCATAAAAGACCTTGGAACATGAAACTGCTCGTTGAAGAGTGTCGCAATACGATGAGCAGACTGCAACGGGCACTGACGTAATCATCACATGGGTACGTTTATATATACGTTCGTGTTCAATGCAGATGCACATGTAAACCATAATAGATCGTACTTCAATTCGTATCACGGCTAATAAAATTTGTTAAAAATCTTCCATCCTACCAAATTGCATCATTAAATGGCTTAATTGATACATGGACGGTAAACCATTAAATTTTATGTACCACATTAAACAAAAAATATGTTTATTTTTACTATATCTAACGTCCAAGAAATGTAAGTAAAACAATATCTTATTATAATAAATTAATTGTTCACGCTCGAGGTAACTGGGCGACCGATTCGGTGGCAGCAAGCGAATATCGATTCGTTGTTTTTAGGGGTAGTCCATCCGCGAACCCCACCTTTGTCGCTTCCTGATTCGAAAATTTATCTCTAATGAATTATTATTATGTATATTTTCATAAGTTCAATTTATTCCATGAAAAATAGAAAATAACAAGAACAAAGCAAAATTGGATAGAATATAACGAGAATGTTTCTGTACAAATTTTATTATCATAACACTGTTATAAATTTAATACAAAATATTACAAAATATTTTTAGATACTTCTGGACAAATATTGTCTCGTAATTGTTATCGACAAAAAATAATGCAATTTTTTATGAAATGGTACAATGAATTATGTAACATTATATCGTCACGAAAATGATTTAGAAATGTTTTACAAATTTTTAATAACTGTTTGCTCATTGTAAATGACTTAAAGCAGGGGTTGGAAACAGTTATAATATTGGTTTCGGTTCTTGAAACAGTTACGAGAACCGAAATAATGTTATAACTCTTATAGATATATTGTTTCTGACCCATATCGGTTTCGGTTTCGTTTTCAGTTTTTCAGAACCAATATTATGTCGGTTTCGTTATTTTTCTGTTCTGCATCGGTTACGGTCCGGTTCTACGTAATATACGAGTATAATATATATTTTCTTATATCGGTTTTATTTTGATTCTTATTGATTTTCTTATTGATTTTGCGGAACTATTAAAATGTATGAAATTCTTTTTGTGAAATCGATATGAAGAAAACGTAGGGATTCGCTAATTAAGCATCTATACCGACAGTGCCGTTTTTAAAAGAAATAAATGTAAGCGAAATTCATCGTTTTCCAAGCGATTCCATTTGACAACAAAATCATAAACAATTAAAATTCCTACAAACAATTTATAGAATTAATTTTTAAATGTAAATCTTTAAATATTTAACACCTTACTTGAAATGTTTAATACATATTGACAATGTCACAAAATCAATAAGAGAATACATAAGAATCGAAATCAAGCCGATATATATATATACACAATACTATGTATTATGTAGAACCGAACCGTAATCGGTACAGAACCGAAAAATAACAGTTACAGAACCGATATGGAACCGATATTATATCGGTTCTAAATAACCGAAACCGATCTGGGTAAAAACCGTTATATCCGTAATAGTTATATTTTTTCGGTTCCCATAAGTGTTTCAGTCAGAACCGATATATAACAGTTTGAAACAGTTATTTTTGAAACCGCTTCAAACCCTGAGATATAACTTAAAGATATAATTTAATTTAAACAATTATTGAAAAAAAAATTAATCGGAAAGCTGCCATAATTTAAGGAACATTTATCGCACAGTAAAGTAACTTTTTGCTATAATAAACAGTTTCCATAATTTACTAAACCGTTCAATTATTAAATATAATTTTGTCATTGTTATCACTTTTTGAGTTCATTATGCTATTATATATATTATCATGATAATAATGCTATCATATAATAATGATAATTATCACTTACAATTATGATGATTATAATAGCATTCAAGGCTATATGTTATTTTATTTTAATCAACTTTAATTAAATTCTTGTTGATCTATTAAAAGTAAAACACAACTGACACTAAATTATGTCGGTTTAATATTTAAATTGATTTATAAAAATATTCTTCCTTAAGTTAAATTTTAAGCATAATTAGTTATATCAATAAAATTATTAGTTATTCGTCAAGTCCATGTATAAAAATTGTTTGAAAATTTAATATTTTCTATAATTTGAATATGCGTTGGATCAGGACTACAAAAATATTTTAACAATTCGTCGTTAAATCCACAATCGCTCAAGTTTTCTTTGCCGAAAACATTTTGTGGAATTTTTGACGTATTTATCGATTCCTCTTGTTCTGTGAAAATACAAACTTTCATTGTTATATAATTGCTATGTATAAATGATTTGAGTTATACGAAAAAAAAAGAAAGAAACGATTTACCAAACACTTGTTTTACTGCTGAAAAGGAAGTTGTTGAATCTAATCGTGCACAACTTGCAGAATATTGTTCCAACTGGCTAGATTTCATTAAAGAACAGAGGGAGGGTAATACATGTGGTAAAAGAGGTCCTCTTAATTCCAAAGAAAAATATCTTTCATTGTCAACGCGAACTGTGCTTTCTTTAACCTTTATAAAGCGGAAATAATTTGTATTTCGTATTAAGTACTATAAGCATAAGTATAAAAGTATTATACCTTAATTGGTTTCAACGTTGCACCATGGAAAGCTACTGGTGCTAAAAGAGTTGGGGGTATTCCCGCTAAAGGACCGGTTGTAGTAATAGCAGATTTACAATTAATTAGAAAATTAAATAAAGCTTGTGCTTCAACACCTTTCACAAGAATAAGCGATTGTTTCATATTGTCTATTTCAGTTTCTTTCTCTAATGTCATTCTTG
>NW_017101228.1:30272-36649 GCF_001263275.1 Habropoda laboriosa
TTTAAATTACCTGAGAACTATTAATTTTACGAATTTCAGAATTCTCAACTCCTAAACTTTGTAACCACTCATCTTGTGTTTCATCTTCGTCATCAAGATTTTGATCTTCTATATGGTTCACTAATGTAGTATTTGATGTAGCTGTATCCAATGTTTCACAACCTGAATCACTTAGATTTGACCGCCGTTTAAAATCTTTTCTTAATGGCATTGTATATTCAATTTCTATAAAAATATATAATATGTTATGCGTGTTTTCACTATGCATTATAATCCTTCATACCTTCTTGTTTCAAAAATTGTCGAAAACCACGTGTTGTAGGTGTTAAAAGTGCATGAGCTTCTGAAATTCCAGAAATTCCAGCAGCACGAAATAACACGGTAAAATTATTTGCACAAACGTAAAAGTATGGACATTGTCGTGCTCGCAGTAAATGAAAAAGCGACCTAAAGCTTTCACTCCAATCTTTGTATAAAGCTTCTTTAATGTACGTGTTGTTTACTATTGTCGAATTACTTGCTAAATTTGCACTCACTTTGCCAGCAGAGCGAGGAAATAACTCCAGCCATGGAATCGAGGGGTGTTGCCATACTAAGCAACATCTATGTAATCTGTTTAAAATGAATTCAATTATGTAGTAGATATTTGTACTAAATGGAAATATACAAAATGTTATAAGAATCACCTTGCATTTGGACTAGTATCTAAGGTCGAATCTTGTTCACCAATATTTAGACATCTTACAAAACCAGATATACCTGATGCTTCTTCACTAGTTTTTAGTTTACAATTCCATGGAAATGGTTTCAGAGACATAAATCTCATTTTAGTTTTTAAAGTCCAATCTACAGGAATATATTTTTCTCCTTTTACTATTTCTGGTTCTGAAATATTCTTATTTACTTCCAATTTTGACAGTGCATTTCTGAATGTCAAAGGACAGTCAATTATAGTATTTTCTGCTTTATCTACTTTTGGAGACTCAATTTTTAATAATTCAAATAATGTATCATTACTAGCTTCTAAGTCTGAAGCTGTTATATTTGGTTTTTTATTTGTTTCATCTCTTACAAAAGGGTTTTTGCGCTTCTGACCCACACACTCACTGGTATTGTAATTACATTTGTCAGATTTTTCTGTAGCTCTCAATTTCAAATCTCCTCTTGTAATGTGTGTATTACTCATACGTGCTTGAAGTGCACGTTTTTTAATTTTTAAACGGTGTAACTGCATCACTTCCTCTGGCCTTTTCCATTCTGACGTTTGCAATTTATCTAGAGTCTTCATTGATGAGCTTGAAATAAGTTTAGTCCTACTATACAGAAAGCATAAATAAAATTTAATAATAACAACTCCAAGTTTCCAGCATTTTATGTAATTATAGGTTAGAATTTTATATGTTTACATTTCTGCTGATTTATAAAATTACAAAGAGAATTAGATTTTTAAAACCATAAAAGGTATAAAATGATTAAATATACACACCGTTACATAAAAGTTTCCTATTAATCTGATAGTATCGTCAATCGAATAAAGATTTTCACCCGCCACTGTAAACAAGACCCCACGCACAGCAGATTAGTGTTTCGAGCTCACTATGACATAATATATCTGTTTGTGGTTATAAAAATGACAACAATTTCGAAAAATTGAATTTGTTATTTATTTTGCATTACATCAACCTACATTATAAAAATATAAAACTATGTTAATAAAATAATTATGAATTGAATAGTTTAATACCGCTCACAGAAATGTTTTTAAAACATGTAGGCATCAAAAGTGAAATATCTCTGTTGACGTTATTAGCGCGCTCCACCATACACGCGGTTGTTCTGCTTAAATATTTTGAAAAGAAGGTCTCCTGCACATTTTTCCGCCATGCTTGGTGGATCGAGCAGCTATGTGAAGCATAGTGGTCGAAAGTAGACTCACAAGGGGCTTTCTGTTTTTTTTTTCAGATTTCAATTCTGACACACAAGATCAAACTCTTATCAGACTTAGTCTAAGACTACACGGGCGTTTTACACGCCGCATAATAAATTTTTTTGTAGCAAACATTTTTCAATTACGTTTTACTCTTCACTGCTGTGTAGACAAACCAATACTAAACATTGTATCGCACTGCTAGCGTGTTTTGTTTCCCGCGTGCAATACGCGACAGGCGAGCGTTTCGCGAATGCGTCAAAGCATGTTCCACGCCTCTGTAAGTAGTCAATTGTATTAAAACACACAGTTCCTACTTCGGCGGAGAAAATGCGGCCTAGCCTTGGATTACTTTTAAAAAAGAGTTAATATTGTGCAGGCATCGTATTAGTCAAAATAAAATGATTAAAACCTGATTCATAAGACTGAACCAAAGACATTTTGAATCTAAATCACGAGTCCTGATTCTATTCGTATTCTTCCTTCTAAGAAAAGACCAATCTTCGTGGTAGATGGTGAGTAAAGTCGATTACGCAACAATCTCAAAATCAAAAATATGTAATTCATTATGGTCATTTTCACAACTACCGGCATATTGTATATGTATGGCCCTTTTATGTATGTATATAAGAATGAACATGTTTTCATTTACAGTTACTGGAGAATATACATATGTAAGTATGTATGTATACACATATGTATATTAGAGACATATTGTACTACTTAGCAAATATTAAAAGAATTATGAATTTGGTTACAAGTATTATGAATTAAATGGAACATTTACTGTTTTGTTTTGGTAGAGGAGTTTTTTAGATAATAAAAGTTTATTATAATAACAAAGAAAAAAAAAGCGCGGTACAATATTAACCAAGTACAATAGATGGACAAGCCAAAGATGAGGTTTCAAGCGAGACTAAGGGTCCAGAAATAAGAGATGCAGGAGAAATTGTGACGTCTTCGCAGTTAATCAGCCAATAGGAATAGAGTAAGGCTACCACACTTACTCTTCCATGAATAACAATTAGCGACGATCGAATCTCCCATAAGCAGTTAAGCCAGACGAGTCACGTGCCGATACAAGGGTCTTTGTGGTGCTGATTTTCGAGGCGCGAAAACGATGGCTGTCGATCTGTGATACTGTGTCGGCATATTTTTGTCATTTCAAACAGAAATTTTTGGGTTTCATAAATAATTTTTGAAACAGCATAAAACTACTTTTATTATTCAGGAATAGCAAAAAAATGTTTAGTTTTCACTTTTCTAAAGCTTGAAAAATATTAATACATTTTTTGAGATTTCCGTTACAACAAATTTATTGTATATGAGTCATTTAGAAATTAACGTCGTAAGTACTATCACAAACGAGGTACAAAATAGACCTAACCCCAATGCATTTTTTTATCCACGTTAGGGCTATGAGCACAGATGAGATATATGTAGAGTAGACCACTCATTCAATGTACTTTTTTATCACACGACCCCGGGGTCCTAAAACGCCGTTACCATTTTCGTGTCACATCCTACTATATCGATTGGGATTGGTATTATATCACTGCGCTATTAGCGGTAGGAATTGAAATCAAGAACACTGATAGGCATTTATTATTTTAAATAATGAAGCAGACAAAATTTTGAATCTTAGGGTAAACTAAAATGGATTCAGTCACACATTTACGTTTTGGGATCCAAGGGTGTATGGACAACAAGTAATAATGTATACACAATTTGGTCATGGACGCTAATATTCCGGATTTACTTCCTGACCAATATCGATCGTTTTGCCCAATGCAATTCTCCATAAGAACGTTCTTAAACGAAGAACTTAACCATAAGAAAGCTTCTATCGCTTCGCGATTATTTAATTGTCGACGAGGATAGTGTAAGGCGCCGTGCGACGCGCCTGGGCAGTGACCACGGGACCCGAGCCGCAGGGGGCCGTAGACAAGGAGCAGTGCAGGCTGCACCCCCACCCCACGAGTGTATGGACAACAAGTAATAATGTATACACAATTTGGTCTTGGACGCTAATATTCCGGATTTACTTCCTGACCAATATCGATCGTTTTGCCCAATGCAATTCTTAAAATAATCGTTCTTAACCATAAGAACGTTCTTAAACGAAGAACTTAACCATAAGAAAGCTTCTATCACTTCGCGATTATTTGATCGTCGACGAGGATAGTGTAAGGCGCCGTGCGACGCGCCTGGGCAGTGACCACGGAACCCGAGCCGCAGGGGGCCGTAGACAAGGAACAGTGCAGGCTGCACCCCCACCCCACGGCTTGCAGGGCCCTAACGGCCGAAGAAGTGTATAAAAACGGGAAAAAGGGCAGCGGCCCACACATTATTGTATCCAACCACCGACCAGCGAACCAACGTCATTTTAAAAATCAGTTATTCTAAGCCCTTGCAATTCTTTACTCTTACAATAGAGAGTCGTCCCTCTCACTTCCTCTCGCGGAATGGAAATTTTTGTCGTCGTTTTCGTTGATGGTTGTTACAAGGTGATATTGCGACGTGACTACCAAAATACTATTTCTTCGGTGACCAACTGCCAAAAGACTGCCAAAAAAGACGCACTCCTCCTTCGTGTCCTTGGTTTTATCAGCTCGGCCGGTTGCTGATTGGTGGCCATTTTCCTCTGTGCGGTATAGGTACTGAGTCTTCATTGATGGAGATTGTTTACGTGGGACACAGCTCCTTCCAAGGGAAAGGGATTGTTGCTCATGTTAGAAAACCCCATTTTTTGGATTTTTCCCAGGGGTTGCCGCGTGACTTTCCACTGCGCACGTGACCTCTTCACGGGGGGTACGGTACGCGCGAGAAGACCGGTACCTCGGTCTGGCAAGCAAGTGTAATTGAACAAGTTTATGACGATAATCCGCCAGACCGAGGGTTCCCCAGATATAAATTTTCAGCTGACTCTGTCTCAGGTTTCTCCATCTTGCAGTTGTATAAAATATAATCCCAAAAAAGTACTTTATTAGCCAAGATGTTTATTGAATACATTACTAAAATCGAATAATTTTTCCGGAAACATTGCACCGTGTTTTTATAGTGCATATTTTGATAATTAGAATGGATATATATTTGAGCTTTCCTGTTCAAAATTACACGGCAGCAAACAAACACAAATAGACGAAGCAAAAAAATCACTAAAAAAAATCAGAGAAGAAATCAGAAAAGCATCCCAAAGATCAGTAAATAACTTCTGGTCAAACGAAATCAAAAACCTATCACAACACAAACCCAAACAACTTTTCTCCTCAATAAACAGAATTTTCGGACCAAAAAATTTTAGCAATATAGACACACTCATTATCTCAACCACCAATAGAAACCTCTTACACAAAGCAGACATAAAAACAAAAATCTACAGACAGATTCCAACAACAACACACTCATTACGGAAACACAAGACAAACTAAATATTTTAGGCGCCCACTTCGAAATAGTGCACACACAAAACGCAAGTATGGGTAAAGAACAACTAACCAACGTATTCAGACATAAAATAAATACATTACAAAAAGAAATACAACAAGACAGACACACCGATAAAACAATATGCACATTCGCAAAATCAAACACAGCAGACCACCCTGACCCCAACCTTCACACCACCCAACTATTTCACATCATTCGACAAACTAATAAAAACATTTAAAAAACTAAATAACAAAAGATCGTCTAGCTTCGACAAAATTCCAAATATTGCATTAAAAAACCTACCCCCATCCTATTCAAGAACAGCCTAAACCACTCATGCTTCCCGAAAATCTGGAAAACCGCTAAACTCGTAACAATAAAAAAAAAATAGAAAGATGGCAGCAACCCAGAGGGGCTACAGGCTCATCAGCCTCCTTCCTAATATAAGCAAAATATTCGAGACAACAATAAACGATGCCATTAACTCATTCTGCAATAGAAACAATATAATCCCAGAAACACAGTTCGGCTTCAAACACAAACATTCAACAATTCACGCAATTACAAAACTCACATCAGACATCTGCTGGGCAAGAAATGCAGAGGAATGCGTAGGAGAAATTTTTATAGACCTAGAAAAAGCTTTTAATACTGTTTAAAAAGAGTTCCCAACACACCTCATCAAAATGATCCGGGACATGGTCCACGGGAAATAATTCTACGTCACCGAGGGGTAAAGCTCCTCATTCAAACACTGTGGCACTGGCTCTACGGGCGCTGTGATTGGCCAGTGTTTTTTGATAATAATTCAAAAATGAAGCTTCAAACAACATTTTGGTAAAGGAAAAAGTTGTTCAGAGCCACCCCAGCCACCCCCCATTTCCAGGTGTTCGAGGAATTACGGGACACCCTGTATAAGTATAAGATAAATATAAGCTCGCCTTTACCTTTACCTCTACCTTTACTTTTACCGTTCCTTCCCTTATCCGTCTACTCCCCCCCATTCATCCCTACCCCC
>NW_017101228.1:37106-40241 GCF_001263275.1 Habropoda laboriosa
TTCTCTTCTCTCTCTATCCACACACCGTAAACAAGCAAACTGTATAGTTTCAGTGCCTTTTCTATACAGCAACTAAGAAAAAAAAAACCAATGTTATAAGTAACTCATTTTAACGTAACACAACCAACGTAGCAATAAGTGCAAGACTATCGCTTTAGTGATAAGATTACGCGTGCTCAATATCCGTAGCCTTTAATCTGTAATTACCATTCTCTCTTTTATTGTTAATCTTTTGGACGTTTAGGTTTATTGTATCACCCTGTAAATAATATTGATCTTGGCACAATAAACGCCCGTTACAAAAAAAAGAAAAAGAAAGCACGGATCTCCTAGAAAGCTTTACTCACGAGTCCACTAGGAGGCTCAGGACAAAACGCCCTAACTTTTTCTTTTCCGCCTATCCTCTTCACTTTCCTACCTTAAAATTTAGTAAAAGCGACTTACTTACCTTAAGCATACTCTCATAGTTGTGCATAGTTGAGCAATGCTTACTCGTAACTGTGTTCTGTTTTGTTAAATCTCTTTCTACTCTTTGTAAAAGCAGATATTGACGTCTGGAAATAATTAAAACATTTTATTTCATCCCTTCTTAATTGAGACAGGAGGATATGATAGGAACTCAATTGATACCTATCATTTTCCAATAGGATGTACCTAATCTCTTCTGTTGATCCTTTCTCTATTATGTCGGCAATACCAAAACGTAATGAAAAACGTATTCACGTTCATCTTGCCAGACTGCGAATAGCAAAATAGGTAAACGAATAAATGAAATAAGTATACGCGTGCGAATTAGATTTTCGGTGAAAATACGGAATCGTATGAACGCTGCTTTCGGTTATTACCGATTCGGCAGAAGTACTAAATTTGTCAAAAAACCGCATCGACTGAACTGGCTGTAAATGCTCGTTCAGACAGGTCCAGTAATTTAGTTGAGTGGCGACTATTAACTGAGACTTACTACTAAACGGTTTAGTGCATAGAATGTGTCTGGATTAATACAGTTGAGCTATCGAAATCATGAGAGATGGACATATGCCATCGTGCAGTACTAAATAGCGCTATCAAAAATGTTGTTCAGATTTTATTACAGAAAACTGAAGAAGAGATAAATCAAACAAAGCATGTATAGATTAGGAAATGGATAAATAGAAGAGATTCATTGGAAGCTTCAAATGGTCTTCTCAAAGAAGTAGAATTAGAAGATTCTGCAGTGTACTTCAACACACTCAGAATTTCTTTTAATTTAATCTTGACAAAATGAAAACTCTAACTAAACGAAAAGATACGTGTATTCGAAGTGAGATTCCAGCAAAGACGAATCTGCAAAGAGGGCTGTATTTGCTTGCAACCGGATGCAGCTTACGAACCTTACAACAGTTTCTTAGACTTGGAAAGTCCACACTTTCTGAATTTATTCCAAAAGTTTGCAAAGGTATTTAGGAATCACTAAAAGACTTCATTAAGGTAAGGAAATAAATTTAACTGTTAATTATGGTAAACGCTCCTTATTTTTCTTTATTAATGTTATCATGAAATGTACAAAGCAATGCTTGTAATAATGTCATCGGCTGGTGCATTGGTGTGAGCCTCTTTTGAAGTACTTCTTTGATTGCTTTCCGAATGATGAGTCGATGAACTCATTGATACCAAGGATGGCGATGGAATCGAAGTAAATCGAAAACGTCCATTTTGTTCGAAAGCAATTATAGTGTCGACAAATCTCACTCAAGTATGCTTGAATATGTTGCTGAGCTTCTAAAGATATCTCCACTGGTATTGTTTTTGAATTGTAATCAAATATTCCTGATATTGTTGTTATTGCAGAAATTGCAACGAAGCAGTTCACCGGTCAGCCATTTTATTTAGGGTGTTTGGAATTTTATGAAATTTGTAGTCATCATGAAATAAAAATGTGGGTACTTATCAAATTACTTTGTGTTTCTCTTATTTCTAATTGAATATTGAAGACCATTTCACCGTTGGAACATAAATCATATCGGATACATATCCAGACTTATGTGAGTCTCTAGTTTTTCTTCATTCTTGTGAATAGGTAGATTTTCTTGCAGGAGAGGGGGAATTATCCAAGTACTTCAGAAAAAAAAGGTTTCGGGCATTGAGACTCGAACCCGCTATCGCTTTCTTCTATTTTCGTACGGTTTTTCCATTGTTTTTGTAAATCCGCTACAATCTAATATTTCTTATTTTTAACATTATTTCTTTCGGCAGTACTACAGTATTTGGGCCGACTCCTACTGAAAGATGATGTGATACATCGTTGGAAAACATGTGGATGATTCAACGCCAAATGGATCGACATCAGGAATTTTGTTCCAAATAAAATATAATGTAGTATTTGTGAAATTAGGAAATTAGGGTTTAGTCATCATTTAGCTGGTTTCGAATTTGTTTAAATCATACGGACCTTTGAATTTGGCAATTTTTGCTCATTTTTATGAAAACGAGCTGTGCTTATTAATTTTGATCTCGGAAACCATTGGACGAATTGAGCTCACTTTTGTTTTGCTTCATTCTAGAAGGATTGCCCTACCGTAATAATATTTGTGTTGTTTGAAAAATTGATTTTATAATACTAAAAATTATAAACAAATTCTTATTCTGTAAATTTCTCTGCGATGGGCTAGAGGTGTTCAAATTAAAAAAAAAATATGGTCACATTCCTTGAAATTCTACCTACAAAATGAGCTCTTTTGCAGCATGAAGTCTTTAAAATTAGCGTCACAAGGAGCTGGAAAAGGACTCGATGTACCCCCGTTTTAAGTATGCGAGCCACGCGCTCTGCTACGTATTACAGTCGGTTGTCTGTGCCGCTCGCGCACGATTCGGTAGCAATCGTCGAGAAACCATTCGCTCTGATATCTTTAAGACAGTTACCTAATTTTAATTTGGAAGGAACCAATCACTGTCCTGTTCATCAATCCAATTGAATCGACAATACTGAACCATTCCTATGTTTAGATACATATACAGTAAATTCTCCACAAATGTCAGTCCGCGAGGAACCTAAATCTGATACTTGTAGAGTCAGGGACTATGTTTTCGAACCTTGCGCCCGCCTTTGTAGTTTGCCGAACGTAGGCACGGACAGCGAATAAAAGATAAGGATGAAAC
>NW_017101229.1:0-404 GCF_001263275.1 Habropoda laboriosa
ATTGAATTTTGTTTACTAATAATTTACCATCCAAAGAATTTGCATGAATTGCATGTTAAGTAGGTAGTTGATTTAATATTGTATATTGTGAGCTGATTTGGAACGAGTGCACTACACTCGTGCACTATGCCCACCCTAAAGTAGCGGAATTTGCATGAGTCGCATGTTAAGCAGTTAGTTGATTTATTATTGTATATTGTGAGCTGATTTGGAACGAGAGCACTACACTCGTGCACTATGCGAGAATTTTTGATTTTTAGTAAATACTAGAGTCAGTGCATCGCGTATTGAAGTAATAGCTTCATCCCTAGTTCGTTTTCATCTCAGTAGTTTACCGTAATTAATAATCTATTGTCTGAATTTATACGAGAATTTTTGAATTTTAGTAAATACTAGAGTCAGTG
>NW_017101230.1:0-2625 GCF_001263275.1 Habropoda laboriosa
CCTTTGGAACGTCGATGGACTTACATCTGCAACGCAGATGTATATTCATCGAGCATGTACCAGTAAGAAATTAAGTGGTGAGAATTATTGTTTTCTAGGAAAACTACAAGTGCGATGCATGATGGTATTCGTCCTTCGTTACGACGTAACAGAAATCTTACAATTTTTCGACCCCGAATATAAAGGTGTGCTTGGTTCTTCAATATCTCACACGGTTGCCGTGATACTGTTAAACGAAACGAACGTGCACCTATTACGTCGGCTAGGCGATAGTAGTCCTCCGCGACTTTAACATAACCTACTGCGGTGATATTCGTACGCTAAATGGTGTTTGATTCTGCTATGCATTCTGGACGTGGCGTCGAATTTTCGAACTACGAAGGTTGGGGAAAATACAGATAATTAATTATTTCGACGTTAAAATTAATTCCTAAAGCTAATTGTGACCAACGAAATCTTACTTTTTGTGATACAGAATACAAATGTGTGGTTGGTTTTTTCAATAGCTCAAACTGTTCCTGTGTAACTGTTAAACGAAGCGAATATACACATATAACGTCGCGCTTGGAGATAGTATTTCTTCGAAATGTTCACGTAACGTACCAGAACGATAATCGTACTCTAATGGTGTTTCATTCTGCTATGCATTCTGGACGTGGCGTCGAATTTTCGAACTACGAAGGTTGGGGAAAATACAGATAATTAATTATTTCGACGTTAAAATTAATTCCTAAAGCTAATTGTGACCAACGAAATCTTACTTTTTGTGATACAGAATACAAATGTGTGGTTGGTTTTTTCAATAGCTCAAACTGTTCCTGTGTAACTGTTAAACGAAGCGAATATACACATATAACGTCGCGCTTGGAGATAGTATTTCTTCGAAATGTTCACGTAACGTACCAGAACGATAATCGTACTCTAATGGTGTTTCATTCTGCTATGCATTCTGGACGTGGCGTCGAATTTTCGAACTACGAAGGTTGGGGAAAATACAGATAATTAATTATTTCGACGTTAAAATTAATTCCTAAAGCTAATTGTGACCAACGAAATCTTACTTTTTGTGATACAGAATACAAATGTGTGGTTGGTTTTTTCAATAGCTCAAACTGTTCCTGTGTAACTGTTAAACGAAGCGAATATACACATATAACGTCGCGCTTGGAGATAGTATTTCTTCGAAATGTTCACGTAACGTACCAGAACGATAATCGTACTCTAATGGTGTTTCATTCTGCTATGCATTCTGGACGTGGCGTCGAATTTTCGAACTACGAAGGTTGGGGAAAATACAGATAATTAATTATTTCGACGTTAAAATTAATTCCTAAAGCTAATTGTGACCAACGAAATCTTACTTTTTGTGATACAGAATACAAATGTGTGGTTGGTTTTTTCAATAGCTCAAACTGTTCCTGTGTAACTGTTAAACGAAGCGAATATACACATATAACGTCGCGCTTGGAGATAGTATTTCTTCGAAATGTTCACGTAACGTACCAGAACGATAATCGTACTCTAATGGTGTTTCATTCTGCTATGCATTCTGGACGTGGCGTCGAATTTTCGAACTACGAAGGTTGGGGAAAATACAGATAATTAATTATTTCGACGTTAAAATTAATTCCTAAAGCTAATTGTGACCAACGAAATCTTACTTTTTGTGATACAGAATACAAATGTGTGGTTGGTTTTTTCAATAGCTCAAACTGTTCCTGTGTAACTGTTAAACGAAGCGAATATACACATATAACGTCGCGCTTGGAGATAGTATTTCTTCGAAATGTTCACGTAACGTACCAGAACGATAATCGTACTCTAATGGTGTTTCATTCTGCTATGCATTCTGGACGTGGCGTCGAATTTTCGAACTACGAAGGTTGGGGAAAATACAGATAATTAATTATTTCGACGTTAAAATTAATTCCTAAAGCTAATTGTGACCAACGAAATCTTACTTTTTGTGATACAGAATACAAATGTGTGGTTGGTTTTTTCAATAGCTCAAACTGTTCCTGTGTAACTGTTAAACGAAGCGAATATACACATATAACGTCGCGCTTGGAGATAGTATTTCTTCGAAATGTTCACGTAACGTACCAGAACGATAATCGTACTCTAATGGTGTTTCATTCTGCTATGCATTCTGGACGTGGCGTCGAATTTTCGAACTACGAAGGTTGGGGAAAATACAGATAATTAATTATTTCGACGTTAAAATTAATTCCTAAAGCTAATTGTGACCAACGAAATCTTACTTTTTGTGATACAGAATACAAATGTGTGGTTGGTTTTTTCAATAGCTCAAACTGTTCCTGTGTAACTGTTAAACGAAGCGAATATACACATATAACGTCGCGCTTGGAGATAGTATTTCTTCGAAATGTTCACGTAACGTACCAGAACGATAATCGTACTCTAAATGGAGTACGATTATGCAATGCATTCTAGACATCGGCGCCGAATTTTCGAACTAGGATGGTGGGGGCAAATACGGATAATATAAATATTTCGATATTAAATATAATTCCTTCAGCTGAATGAATATAACGAAATCTAACATTTTATTGATCCCGATTATAAAGGTGTGCTTGGTTCTTCAATATCTCACACGGTTGCCGT
>NW_017101231.1:0-1612 GCF_001263275.1 Habropoda laboriosa
TATGTGAAAGTCGCGAAGAACTACTATCGCCTAGACGACGTTATATAAGTATTTTCGCTTCCTATAACAGTAACACGGGAACCGTTTGAGCTATTGAAAAAACAAAGCACACCGTTGTATTCGGTACCAAAAAAGGTAAGATTTCGATGGGTACATTTATTTGTAGGGACTATTTTTTATGACGAAATATTTAGTTGCCTGAGTTGCCCCCAGCACCGTAGTTGAAAAATTCGACACCGATGTCCAGAATTTATTGCAGAAATGTACTCTATTTAAAGTATGAGTCCCGTACCGGTACGTTACGCGAAAATCGCGAAGAATCAATATCTCTAAGCGTGACGTTATATGTGTACATTCGCCTGGTTTAACAGTAACACGGTAACCGTTTGAGGTATTGAAAAAACAAACCACACTTTTGTATTCGCTACCGAAAAGAGGTAAGGTTTCGTTGGTCGCATTTAGTTTTAGGAATTATTTTTAAAGTCGAAATAATTAATTATCTGTATTTTCCCCCACCATCGTAGTACCAAAATTCGACGCCGACGTCCACAATGCATAGCGGAATCAAACACAATTAGAGTACGAATATCGCCGCATTATGTTATGTTAATGTCGCGAAGAACTACTATCACCTAACCGACGTTTTAGGTGTATAATCGCTTCGTTTAACAGTAACACGGCAACCGTGTGAGATATTGAAGAAACAAGAACACCTTTATATTCGTAATCAAAAAATTGTAAGATTTCCTTGGTTACATTTAGCTGAAGGAAATATATTTAAATTCGAAATATTTAATTATCTGTATATTCCCCCACATCGTAGTTCGAAAATTCGGCTGTCCAGAATGCAAAGCAGTATCGTACGCCATTTAGAGGACGAGAATCGTCCCAGTGTGATTTGCGAAGGTCGCGAAGAACTTCTATAACCATGTGCGATATTATATGTGTATATTCGCTTCGTTTAACAGTAACACCGGAACCGTTTGTGCTACTGAAAAAACAAACCACAACTTTCTATTCGGTACCAAAAAAAGGTAAGATTTCGTTGGTCACATTTAGTTTTAAGAATTATTTTTAAAGTGGAAATATTTAGTTATCTGTATATTCCCCCACCACCATAGTTCGAAAATGGGATGCCGGAGTCAGAATGCACAACAGAATCATACTCTCCTTGGAGTACGAGTATCGCCGCCGTATGTTATGTGAAATTCTCGAAGAACTACTATCGCCTAGCCAACTTTATAGGTGTATATTCCCTTCGTTTAACAGTAACACGGGAACCGTTTGAGCTAGTGAGAAAGCAAACCACACCTTCGTGTTCGGTACCAAAAAAGGTAAGATTTCGTTGGGAACAAATATTTAGAGGGAACATTTTTAAAGTCGAAATACATAATTATCTGTGTTTTCCCCCACCATCGTAGTTCGAAAATCATTTTAGTTCGATATTTCGACGCCGTCGTCCAGAATACGTAGCAGAATCGTTCGCCATTTAGAGTAAGACAATTGCCGCAGTATGTTATGTGAAAGTCGCGAAGAACTACTATCGCCTAGCCGACTATAGAGGTGTTTATTCGCTTCGTTTAACAGTAACACGGCAACCGTGTGAGCTGTT
>NW_017101232.1:0-2746 GCF_001263275.1 Habropoda laboriosa
GGTTTTACCTGTGTACCATCTACATACGACCACAAGTCGTTAATCACGAGAAAACTTTTCACAAAACTTCCACAACTCGTAGTTGTCTTCCGTTAATTTCTCAAGGTTCGCGAGGTTGCTTACGGACGCCATACCGTTTTTTTTTTTTATCACCTTTTAATTTTCACAATTATTCACGCACTCCACTGGCATCCTGGGCCCACAACCTGACAGAAAAATAGCAGGGATTCGATAGTTTAATTCAGACAGAAAAATATAATAGAATATCGACTCGCTTTCTTCGGTGCGCAACAGAAAACTGACTAAACAAAACAAAAACGCCAGGGGCCTCAGCGTCGCCGCGCAACGCAACGCACACACACACACACCCGGTAGACCGACATCGATCCCATCGATCCAACATCTAGAAAATAGCGTATTATTAAATATAATTGTTAACTTACGTTATACATTTAAAAAAATGTGACAGTTACTTAACACTCGTTTAGATGGATTTTAAATTTCCTTTTATTTATTTATTTAAATTTAACAGACATAAATCTTGTAAGAAGTATCGTAAGCGAAATAAATTCAATTTCTTTCAGGCGAGACGATCCTTAAGTCATGAAGTTCACAAAACAAACAGAGATAAACTAGAGTAATTCGTGGTCGTCAGTAATGCAGGAGCAGTCCTTGCATATCTTTCAGCTTGCAGAAACGATTTGCTATTTCCTTTCCAGCCTTTTCCTCCATTCCTCCTCTATCCAACATCTTCTATTCTCTTTCTCTTCTATTTATCTTCTATTTCTATCCAGCATCCAGTTCCCTATGGGAAGTTCACGAACCTTCCCGTTTGCAAATCCCTTTCCGTGCCTCGACGGAGCAAGAAATGCAACTCTCTTTAGGGAATTAATTGCACCGTAAAACGTAGATTCAAATCCGTGCTCTAAAGGGGAGGAAGGAGCGAAAGAAAAAAGAGGGAAGACAGACAGTCGAAGGAACCGAAAGAAAGAAGGAAGAGTGTAAAGAAAGAGAGAGAGATATTCCTTTTCTTCAGTCGTCCGAAAGGTTTTCCCAAGATGGTTCTCATCTCAGCTGCAATCAGTGTCGTAAATTGCTTGCAATCGCCCCTGCAATTAATTCCAGCTCATCCTCGAGGGATTTATTCTTCTCAATAATACCGTAATATTCTTGGGTGGAGGGACAGCTAGCCGTCTTCGCGGCTTAGTTTCTTCACTGGGCCAACGAGATATTTCTATCCTTTCCATCATTGACGCAGAAAAATCCGATTCAATACGTATATTTGAGATTATGTGCAAGATTCCCTTTTCATCAGTTTTACGAAAAAGTTTATTTCTTAACCGATCATTTAAATATTGTATCGTATCTTGTTTTAAATTCTACAGATTTGTAAATAAACATATAATACTAGAAGAGGGTATACATATGTATTGTGTCGTCGATACGTCGGAAATTCCAGACCATTAGGCTTTTACACTTCTCCGGAGATCCAAAGCCCTTTACATCCCAAAAACTTAAAAAAATTCACAATAACTCCTTTTTCTAACGTAACGGTACAACTTCATATAGGTACATACATATGTAGTGTTATTATTGCAATTGAGTTTCACCAATACTCGTTTTTACAGCGACGCAATAAACTATCGGTGACACGGACGGTAAGCACTTTAGGAAAGTCCCGTTCCGTGGTCGTCAATAACTAACCATAAAATCTTTTCCTTAATTTTCTGTATACACATTGGGGATATCATGCATCCCAATTACAGCCAAATGCCTTATGCGTTTAGCCCACCCTGACCGCCCGAAAATCATAGGTATCTTTGTGAATTTTTTCTGTGAATACAGTAAAATAAACGGGAAATCATGTTCCTTACAAAAGTTTCATAGTTTTATAGGGGACAATAACAATAGTTCTCTTTCTTTGCAAAGTGTTAACGAGATAAGAAGGTCAACTTTGCTTCTTTAAATAGAATGCCACATTTTATTTATTTGGATATGATAGCCATTTTTAAGATCAATTCAACGAAATATAACACTAAGTCCTTCAATGTCAGCGAAGGTCGTTCAAACATTGTGAACGGTAGTAACATATAACTAAATATTTCGACTATAAAAATATTCCCTACAAATAAATGTTCCCAACGAAACCTTTCCCTTTTTTGATACCGAACACAAGGGTGTAGTTTGTTTTTTCAATAGCTCAAAGGATTCCCGTGTTACTGTTAATCGAAGCGAATATACACATATAACGTCGCACATGGTTATAGTAGTTCTGCGCGTCCTTCGCAAATCATACTGGGACTATTTTCTTCCTCTAAATGGCCTACGGTTATGCCATGCACATTGGCCGCCGGTGTCGAATTTTCGAACTACGATGTGGGGGATATTACAATTAATTAAATACTTCGTCTTTAGAAATGATTCCAATAAATAAAAGTTCCCTACGAAATCTTTCCATTTTTTTGAACCGAATACAAAGGTTTGCTTTGTTTTTTCAATAGCTCAAACGGTTCCCGTGTTACTGTTAAAGGAAGCGAAAATACACCTTTAACGTCGGCTAGGCGATAGTAGTTCTTCGCAACCTTCCCATTTCATACTTTGACAATTCTCGTCCTCCAAATGGCGTACGGTTCTGCTATGCATTCTGACTCCGGCATCCAATTTTCGAACTACGATGGTAGGAGCAAATACAGATGATTAAATATTTCGACTTTAAATATAATTCCCTCAGCTAAATGTATCCAAC
>NW_017101233.1:0-12337 GCF_001263275.1 Habropoda laboriosa
ACGTGGCGACAGGTTTCCATCCCTAACCACGTGGAGGTGGACCAGTTCTACTTTCAGACATTCTTGCACGTCTTATCGCAAACACTTTCTTGGCGTATTCGGCCAAGTGTTTGTATCCTTTTATTTTTTCGATAGTAAGGCACCTATCGTTTTTGTATTTTGAGAGATCTCCGAGGTGTTCCTGGAGATCTCTTCTCTCTAAGTCGTACTTAAGACAGTCAAATAACACATGATCGCTTGTTTCTTCCAGATCGCAGAAGGGGCACTCCATGTCCGCACATCTTGCGATCTGGTACAGGGCACTGTTCAGGGAACCCTTTCCTGTAATAAGGAATGTTAGGTCTAACCCCGGATGGAACCACTTGTTCTTTGTAGCATACTGGACGTTCCTGATGTACTGGAACGTCCCTCTACCTTTGGTGTCTGCGTTCCATCTTTCTTGCCATTCCTCTAGAATGGCTTTCTTTAGCAAGGCCTTTTCCTTCTTTCTGTCCTCCAGGCTCATGCTTTCTATATGTGTCGGTGTTTCATACTTGTCTTTGAATTTAGCATGTAGTCCCGCTCTTATCCTATAGCCTATCCCCCTCTGCACTAGGGTAAGGTCTATAGGTAATTTTCCCGTCAGGACTTGGAGGGCTGCTGTGGCGACCGTCCTGCATGCTCGAGAACTACAGAGTAGTGTCATTCTTTCTGCTGAGTCAATTTGTCTTCTAACATGTGTCTTTTGAGACTCACCGTACCAGGCGCCTGCCCCGTATGTTAGTATGGGGCTTATCAGCACCTTGTACATGAGGCCCATGGATCTTTGATTGATTCCCCATTCCTTTCTGGATATTCTGGCGAATTGGCCGCATATCCTCTTTGCTTTATCGGCCGCGTATTTTGCATGTGGAACAAAGCTTAATTTATTATCTTTTATTACACCGAGATACTTGTGTGTCTCGGTGTATCTAATTCTGTTGTTGCTAAGACTAACGGATGGTAGTTTGGTCTTATTCATTTGGCCTTTTAGCAGCATAGCTTTCGTCTTGCCCGATGCTATTTCCAGGCCTTGCTCACGGCACCAACTTTCTATGTCGGCCATAGCCAGTTGGGCGTGAGCTTCAACTCCATTTCTGGAGTTGCCCGGGATAAGCACGAGCAAGTCGTCAGCATATGCTATTATGCTATGCGGCTTGTCTTTTTGAGTGTGCAACAACGTGTCCATTACCATATTCCATGCAATTGGGCCGATAATGGAACCTTGGGGGCATCCTCTGGTGAGTCTCTGTCTCCGTTGAGCGTATTGTGTGGAGACCCTTATATATCTATTGTCAAAATAGTTCCTCAGCACATTAAAGATCTTTGTTGAGCATTTGGTCATAGTTAATCTGTGCAGGACGGCTGTCCAGCTTAGATTATCGAAAGCTCCTCTTATGTCGATGAAGACACCGACTACATATTTCTCATTTGAGTTTCTTATTTCTTGCAGTGCCCTGCAAATTGCGTCTTCTGTGGATTTTCCTTTCCTGAAGCCGAATTGGTTCTCATTTTCCATGGCATTTTCTTTGTATGCCGTATATACTCTTTCAAGTAGCACTCTTTCGTATATTTTGCCAACGACTGACAGCAGTGAGATCGGCCTGTACGATGAAGGATCGGAAGGGTCTTTCTCGGAGCTCTTAAGGAAAACCTTGAGCTCCGCTTCTTTCCACTGCCTCGGAAAAGCACCGTTTTCGAGGCAGTTATTGTACAAGTTCCTCAATATTTTCGGATTTTGGCTGTGTATCCGTTTAATTATCTCCGGGTTAAGATTATCCGGCCCCGGAGCTTTTTTGTCCTTTAGCCTTTTTAAGGCCTGCTTTATTTCAGAGTCAGATATTTCTGACTCTGTATTGAGGTTTGTGTATTTCTCTATTTCTTCCGTCCTTTCTTGCGCACGGTCGATCTCAACCGTGCCCTCGTTTCCCGCAATTTTGCCCAGGAGTATCTCGATGGATGACTCCCAGTCTGTGCTACTTGTAGTATTTACTCTTAACGTGTTAAACACGCCATTGGAGTATGTTTTGCCGCAGACCAGCTTACGGACAATCCCCCAGGGATCTTTATTTACATTGTCACGCACAAAGTCTTCCCAAGCTTTTCTCTTGCTCTGCCTTATGACCTTATTATAGTCGTTGCGCCTACGACTATAATTTTCTTGGGCTGTTGCTAATTTATTGGTCAGGCCGATTCTCCTGCACCTCTGGAGGTGTTTGCGGCCTTTTCCTCGCCTTCTCTATTTCCGGATTCCACCAGGGAACCGATCTTGTTGTTAGGGTTTTCTTTCTCATAGAAGTGTCACAGATTCGCGCAATTGTGGTGTTGAAGGTTTCCACAGCTGCTTCAGGTATATCATTTCTTATGGACGTTAATGTTGTGTCCTTTATTTTGGACAGTTCGGAATCGAATCTGTCCCAATTTGCACTTTTTAGGTTATACCTCTTAGTGATTTTTGGTTTCCGGCTCGGGTACTGGCTCCCCGTTTTGTTTTTGTATACGATCTGAACGCAGCGGTGGTCGCTGCTACACCAATTGGGCTTTACCTGCCACACTTCTATGTTCTTTGCTGTTTTAGATGTTGCCAGCGTTACATCTATATTTGACTTGCCGTTCACCGTCCAGAAGGTGTGAGGGTTGTTCGGCTGATTCAATATAGCTAGGCGTTTGCTAAGTATGAATTCCTCCAGGAGTTCTCCTTTTGCATTTGTCGTTCGATTGAACCAGAGGACAGACTTGGCATTCAAGTCGCCTCCGATTACTATATTGTCCTTCGAGCAGTCCAGTGACTTTGACATTTGGTGAATGTACCCCTCGATCTTCTCATTGCTTTGGCAGTAAATCGAAGCCATGTAGACGTCTCCTTCGCTGGTGCCAAGATGCACACAGACGAAATCGGCGTTACACAGCTGATTTACTCTCGTTACTACCATGTCGTTATTGTAAATAACGATGGCAGCTCTTATTTGACCTGTGTTCGGGTCTGGGGCCGTCACTGTTCTGGCTGTCAGGGGTGCATACCCTCTTATTGCACCTTTCTCCGCTTCTTTCCACTGCCTCGGAAAAGCACCGTTTTCGAGGCAGTTATTGTACAAGTTCCTCAATATTTTCGGATTTTGGCTGTGTATCCGTTTAATTATCTCCGGGTTAAGATTATCCGGCCCCGGAGTTTTTTTGTCCTTTAGCCTTTTTAAGGCCTGCTTTATTTCAGAGTCAGATATTTCTGACTCTGTATTGAGGTTTGTGTATTTTGTTATTTCTTCCGTCCTTTCTTGCGCACGGTCGATCTCAACCGTGCCCTCGTTTCCCGCAATTTTGCCCAGGAGTATCTCGATGGATGACTCCCAGTCTGTGCTACTTGAGGTATCTCCCTTCAACGTGTTAAACACGTCGATCGTCCGAGTTTTGCCGCAGACCAGCTTGCGGACGATCCCCCAGGGATCTTTATTTACATTGTCACACACAAAGTCTTCCCAAGCTTTTCTCTTGCTCTGCCTTATGACCTTATTGTAGTTGTTGCGCCTGCGACTATAACTTTCTTTGGCTGTTGCTATTTGATTGGTCAGGCCGATTCTCCTGCACCTCTGGAGGTGTTTGCGGCCTTTTCCTCGCCTTCTCTATTTCCGGATTCCACCAGGGAACCGATCTTGTTGTTAGGGTTTTCTTTTTCATAGAAGTGTCACAGATTCGCGCAATTGTGGTGTTGAAGGTTTCCACAGCTGCTTCAGGTATATCATTTCTTATGGACGTTAATGTTGTGTCCTTTATTTTGGACAGTTCGGAATCGAATCTGTCCCAATTTGCACTTTTTAGGTTATACCTCTTAGTGATTTTTGGTTTCCGGCTCGGGTACTGGCTCCCCGTTTTGTTTTTGTATACGATCTGAACGCAGCGGTGGTCGCTGCTTCACCAATTGGGCTTTACCTGCCACACTTCTATGTTCTTTGCTGCTTTAGTTGTTGCCAGCGTAACATCTATATTTGACTTGCCGTTCACCGTCCAGAAGGTGTGAGGGTTGTTCGGCTGATTCAATATAGCTAGGCCTTTGCTAAGTATGAATTCCTCCAGGAGTTCTCCTTTTGCATTTGTCGTTCGATTGAACCAGAGGACAGACTTGGCATTCAAGTCGCCTCCGATTATTATGTTGTCCTTCGAGCAGTCCAGTGACTCTGTCATTTGTTGAATATACCCCTCGATCTTCTCTTTGCATTGACAGTAAATCGAAGCCATGTAGACGTCTCCTTCGCTGGTGCCAAGATGCACACAGACGAAATCGGCGTTACACAGCTGATTTACTTTCGTTACTACCATGTCGTTATTGTAAATAACGATGGCAGCTCTTATCTGACCTGTGTTCGGGTCTGGGGCCGTCACTGTTCTGGCTGTCAGGGGTGCATACCCTCTTATTGCACCTTTGAATGCGTAAGGCTCCTGGAGGAGCATCACGTCGATTCGATTGTCAAAGGCGAGCTTTTTGATTTCGGCTGCAACGGTTATCGACCTTTGTGCGTTGACTTGCAAGATTTGCAGCGCCATTAGATGGCATATGTAATCTTGCTACGCAGGATCTCGACCTGACGCAGGTACTCGGGGCAGTTCCTGTCCCGAGCACTGTGGTCTATGCTCCTGCGTTTGGCCCGCGTGCAACAGATGCACTTGGGCGCGGCTTTCGAGGCGGGGCAATCCTGCCGGAGGTGCCCCGTTTGCGCACAGTGTTCGCAGACTTGCTGCGTCACTTCGCATTTCTTTGTTGAGTGGCCAAAACCGAGACACTTGAAGCATCTCGATACGTTCATAAACTCTTTCACCGAGTGGACCTGCCACCCGATGTAGAGTTTCTTGCGCTTTTCAAGTTCTTTTAGGACTGTGACTGGTAATTCTATTACCCAGTTCACTAGTCCCGGCGTCTTATTCTTTGTGCTAAACCGGAAGTGCATCTGGCCGTCATGCACTTCCCTAGCGAGCGTAGAATCCTTGAGGTTCTTACCCCATATTTCTTGTCTTATTTCCTCCTCTTTCATATCATTATCCACGTCATAAATAATTATGCATGGATTCAATTTCTTGGGAGTTTCGCACTTGAGACCAAGCTTGGCGAACTTGGCCTCCTTTATGATTCTCAGGTCGTCCTCACCGCCTGCTTCGATGAGGACACCGTTATTTCTAATTTTACGGACCTGCTTTATTCGCAGGTCCTTCTTATTGCTCTTGAGCGCCTCGAAGATTTTCTCCTTTACGCTCTCGCTAGTATCTTTTGAGTCGGTTTCCGCAGGTTTGATTATCACAATCTGCGGCTTCCGATACTCTCTCTTTGGAGTCTTTGGCGCTGGGGCTTGCGCCCGCACCTGACTCGAAATTGGTCTTGCTGCCGGGACAGCTGTTCTGCTAGCCATTGCGGCGTAGCTCTTTGTGTTTTCATTCGCCCGAACTTGATTGGCGCTTGTGAACGCGTTCACTTTATCTTCGAGCGCGGTCATCCTGGTTTTCAGGATTTCTGTCTCTAGATAATTCTGTGCCAGGCCGGATTCCAGCTCCGACCACTTACCCAGAATGAACTTGACCGAACTCAGTTCAATGTTGTTTGTCTCGTCCATCAGGAAGGCCTCCAATTCCTTCCTGTGGACTTTTAGCACGTCAAGTGCGTTCTTAGGGCTGCCTGGCTTACTCGGCTGCTCAGCAGCCTCGCTCCCAGCAACCTGAGACTGAGTCTCGTCTGCTTGTTCGACTTTCGGAGTCCGAAGACTCCCCTTCCTCCCTCCGCCTCTCCTTCCTCTTCGTTTTTGTTTTAGGTTTTATAAAATCCATAATAATCCCACGAGTCGGGTGGAAATGAGGTCGGCCCGGGTAGAGCCACCCCTTACCCGGGCAAGGCTATTACTCCGGAGGGCGCCAGGTATCCGGAGTTTGGTCGCTTGGCACTGATGCACTCCCCAGCCACGTTCCGGTGCCATCGACAAGAACGTACCCCATCACCGCGGACCGCAGCTTAGGGTTAAGGATTTTTTAGAGAGGTTTTCATCCTCTCAGTCCAGCCGATTAAGGCAAGACCCCCGTTTCTCTGACGCCACTACCATTGCAGACGACTTCAGTGGGTCGTTGCATCGTCAGAGCTTACGGTGTGGGGCTCCGCGCGATTTGCTTGGAACACGTGGGATTTCGGGTACCTCGGGATCACCTTTCCCGTACCACTCACGACTGCTGTCGCTCGCAGTCCCTGAGGCCTAGAGCTAATAGGAGGTTGGCCTGCGCCTTCCTCCTTTTCCATCTCTTTTCATCTGAACCCATTCGAGATGTTATAATCGAGTCGCTTTATTTATTTCCAATTCCATTCCATTTTGCCATGTATGGCACCCTAACACCTGAAATACCGCCAGCTCATGATTCTTTCGAACCCCCACTGACGTTGATTCCCACCCGGCTAAGCCCGGGTGCCTGAGGTGCACAGAGGCTCTAATGTGCACTGGTACAGGATGCGAGTTACTGTAGATATTGTTTTGTTGGAACGTGAACAGCTATGCGACCGCGGGTTCCACGTCGCGGGGCCTACTCGGGTTTGACCCCGAGCATCCCTCTACACTCCACACCAATCATCCGCCTAGACGTCGTAACGCTAGGACGGCTTGAGTCCCCTTCGCCCGCAGCGGTGATCCAGCTCGCCGGTTCCAATCCCCGACCGCCGGCCACCACGAGTATAGCCGAAGCTAGAGACATCAGGCTTGATCCCCTTACTTGGTGCTTTGTGGTCTATTGCATGCTGCGTCGGATAGTCCGATACACACTGCTCACGCTCCTCAACAACCCACATTGGCTCGCCAATAATGTTGGACACCTTAGAAAGGTCTGGTAATGCCCTGACCTTTGGCCCCTGCGCCACGACAAGGCGTGTCCACTTGCAGGGGCGCAGCAGAGTACAGCAAGAATGCGGGCCGCGTCCGCGGCCTGTGGTATTTATATTTGACCGTTGCTAATGAAGCGTGGCTTATCAACAAGACGCGTCGCTAAGTGTTTTCCCGCGTAAAACCGCGAGTCTACCGCGGATCGCAAACTAGTTCCTTCTAGAAGCTTCTATCGCCTCGCGATTATTCGGCTGACGACGAGGATAGATATATATGTATTGTAGGATTTAGGACTCCGGAGTCAGTCGTATATCAGATGCGGCTGACGACGCGCGGTCGTGCCGGCTGGCGGCGACCCGTCGCTGTACTCTGACTGAGTAACTGACTATGTATCTGAACTATGTCTCTACCTTTACTGAACCTGAACTGCTGATTCTATCGTCTCTTTTATACAGATTACTTGGAGGTGCGGGGCATCGCGGGGATGCTTACAGTTATCTTATTGTTGTGGTGAAAGTGGCGTGAGATTGTTTATTAGAAGTTGGTCGGCGGATGTTTATATGAGATATTGGAGTGACGTCAATCAGAGGATGTTTATATGAGATAGTGTTGGAATTTAGTAGGAGGATGTTTATGTGAGATATAGATTAAGGTTAGTGGAAGCTTAATCTATATGTACGGAGAATTGGCAGAGGATGTTTATATGAGATAAAGGACTAAGTCGATCGTAGGATGTTTATAGGATATGTGATATAGGGGTAGAGTTAGTTGGTCGATGTTTATAGGATCGGAGGTAGATTAGTAGGAGCTTAATATATATAATATGAGTATAATATTCTTAGTCTATCTTCGCTGTGTTGTCGCGAAGGCTTATTATACTTATGAACTAACTCCAACGTCGTCGCACGACGTCACACGTGCCGGTCCCCACCTGGATGACAAAGCCACACCCGGACCCGGGAAGGGGGCGTTTCGAGGCGGCGCCAGCGGGCGGTGTGGTCAACGAACCACACCGCCTCCGTTTTTTCCGGCGCCTTCCTCAGCCCCATTTTCCGAATTCGGGAAACGACGGAGGCCACTCCCACCTCTACGAGGCGGATGGTCCTCCCCGCGTCCTCCCCGTGTCCTCCCCAGAGGCCAGCACCAACATGTCATCGGCATAACACGTCAGGCTGACCCTCGGGGGGAGTTTGGCTCGCAGGGCCGTGTTATACGCGATGTCCCACAGTAAGGGGCCCAACACGGACCCCTGTGGGACACAACATGTGACCTCCCTTCGGAAGTCCGCGTACCGGCCGGGATACTCAATCCACCTGCCGCGGAGGTACGCGTCTACCGCCATCCGCAAGTGCAAAGGGACTTGATGTTCTTCAAGTGCTTTGCGGATGGCCTCCCAGGACAGGGTGTTAACACGTTGAATGCCACGGGTGTCACCGGTGAACGGCACTCAACTTGGCAGTGACGCCATGGGGGCCACCGGTGACCGGCGCGCCCAGATTGATAGAAATATATATAATTTAAACAAATGACAATACTTATAATTTTTTATTATTATCATCGTTGATGTAGTGGTGTGAAGAAATGAATGCAGTATAAAACATCTGAAAATAGTTTTATTTGTACATGAAATATAGTTTTATTATGCGCGCACGTTACGATGTGTCGTGTTGAAGCATTCTAAACAAAGAAAGGGTGAACCAGCACAGTCTTCACAATATGTCACGACTTTTTTGCTACAGTTTTTTGCAATTATTCTTCCTAGCTTCTTTGAATTTTTTTGGTAACAAATTTTGCAAAATCGTCGCACTGTTCGAACTTTTCCCGGCATTGCTTTTAATTCATGACGTGGTTTTCTCAGCAAGCTTTCACGTGGAGAAATAGAAACTTCAACTTCATCATCACGACATTTTGTTAAATACATTGCAACTTGCATTCTGAAGTCGGAAATTTGAATATTTTTGCGTGTTACCTGTTTGAATAACACCATGGCATTTACCATACATGTATTCAATAACAGTTCTATTGCTAATTTTTTATACCACTTTAAAGTTTTACGTAGTGGTGAACTATAAGCTATCATTTGGTCTGATAAATCGACTGATGATTTTCCTAGTTTATAGTCCACAACCATTTTTGGTTTTTCACACGAATAAAATTTCTTATGTACAGTAGCCATTTCTGCCGAATGTTTCGTTGAAAGCATCAATACGTCTCTCTTGTCTTTCCATTTTAAAATTGTTATGCCCGATTTATTTTCGCGAGCAATGAGTTCTCCACGTTTTAATTTTTTGGATACTACTTCTACTGAATTTCCACATCGATTTTTCCGTAGGGTGCCCACTAAATGTGTATTCTTTGCGATTAATTTTTCTGCCAGATCAACACTCATGTACCAATTGTCTGTGCAGACAGTATGCCCTTTACCCATTATATTTTTGCAGAGAGACATTACAATCTCTGACGATATGGTTCCTGCTCTTTTGCCTCCATTTTTTTCTTTTCCCGTATATATTAGGTTGGTAGGAAAATAATGTCGGTTTTCAAGCTATATCTTTAAATCCACATATTACAAATTGGAATAAGTTTTTTTAATCAAAATAAGATCCATTACAATTTACACATTTTTGCCAACAAACTGTCAGTTTGTTGATTCCAGTAGCGTAAAATTCTGTTGTTCTGGAATTGATAAATTCTTTAAACGCATTTTCAGCAGCTGCTTGGTTGGTAAATATCTTCCCTTGCAAGTAGTGGTCGAGATGTTTGAAGAAGTGGTAATCAGTTGGCGACAGATCCGGGGAATATGCTGGATGGGGCAGAGTTTCATATCCCAATTCATTCAACTTTTGTAGCGTTAACTGTGCGACGTGTGGTCGAGCGTTGTCGTGTAGAAGAATTGGGCCCTTCCGATTAATCAATGCCGGATTCAATTGTTCCAATTTTTCATGCATGTTATCAATTTCTCGACGTAACAAATTTTGCAAAATCGTCGCACTGTTCGAACTTTTCCCGGCATTGCTTTTAATTCATGACGTGGTTTTCTCAGCAAGCTTTCACGTGGAGAAATAGAAACTTCAACTTCATCATCACGACATTTTGTTAAATACATTGCAACTTGCATTCTGAAGTCGGAAATTTGAATATTTTTGCGTGTTACCTGTTTGAATAACACCATGGCATTTACCATACATGTATTCAATAACAGTTCTATTGCTAATTTTTTATACCACTTTAAAGTTTTACGTAGTGGTGAACTATAAGCTATCATTTGGTCTGATAAATCGACTGATGATTTTCCTAGTTTATAGTCCACAACCATTTTTGGTTTTTCACACGAATAAAATTTCTTATGTACAGTAGCCATTTCTGCCGAATGTTTCGTTGAAAGCATCAATACGTCTCTCTTGTCTTTCCATTTTAAAATTGTTATGCCCGATTTATTTTCGCGAGCAATGAGTTCTCCACGTTTTAATTTTTTGGATACTACTTCTACTGAATTTCCACATCGATTTTTCCGTAGGGTGCCCACTAAATGTGTATTCTTTGCGATTAATTTTTCTGCCAGATCAACACTCATGTACCAATTGTCTGTGCAGACAGTATGCCCTTTACCCATTATATTTTTGCAGAGAGACATTACAATCTCTGACGATATGGTTCCTGCTCTTTTGCCTCCATTTTTTTCTTTTCCCGTATATATTAGGTTGGTAGGAAAATAATGTCGGTTTTCAAGCTATATCTTTAAATCCACATATTACAAATTGGAATAAGTTTTTTTAATCAAAATAAGATCCATTACAATTTACACATTTTTGCCAACAAACTGTCAGTTTGTTGATTCCAGTAGCGTAAAATTCTGTTGTTCTGGAATTGATAAATTCTTTAAACGCATTTTCAGCAGCTGCTTGGTTGGTAAATATCTTCCCTTGCAAGTAGTGGTCGAGATGTTTGAAGAAGTGGTAATCAGTTGGCGACAGATCCGGGGAATATGCTGGATGGGGCAGAGTTTCATATCCCAATTCATTCAACTTTTGTAGCGTTAACTGTGCGACGTGTGGTCGAGCGTTGTCGTGTAGAAGAATTGGGCCCTTCCGATTAATCAATGCCGGATTCAATTGTTCCAATTTTTCATGCATGTTATCAATTTCTCGACAATACTTTTCCGCTGTAATCGTTTCACCCGGATTCAAAAAGTTATAGTGGATAATTCCCACTGCAGACCACCAAACAGTCACCATAACCTTCCTTTGGTGCTGCTTCGGCTTTGGAAAGTGTTTGGGTTTTTCATCGTGATCTAACCACTGGGCTGATCGTCGACGGTTGTCGTACATTATCCATTTTTCGTCGCATGTCACAAGGCGATGAAGGAACGGATCATTTTTATTGCGTAGAAGGAACGCAGAGCACGCTTCGAAACGACGATTCTTTTGGTCTACGCTTAACTCATGCGGCACCCATTTGTCGAGCTTCTTTGACTTGCCTAGCTGTCTCAGGTGGTCAATAACTGTTGGATGGCTTACACCCAACTCCTGTGCAAGTTGTCGAACCGTTGTTCGTGGATCAGTTTCAACCAGTGCCTTTAATTGGTCATTGTCGACGAGAGAAGGGCGTCCACGACCATCTTCATCTTCGAGGCTCTCATCTCCACTTCGAAATTTTTTGAACCAACGCTGCACCGTGCGTTCATTTACGGTATCTTCTCCAAATGCACTGTTGATATTACGAGTCGCAGCTGCAGCATTATGACCTAGTTTATATTCATATAAGAATATTACACGAACTTGTTTAGTATCCATTGCGAAGTCAATAACTTGAAGTGAGCACAAATCAACGGTAAAAACAAAAGCATACCTATCAACACACAGCGCGACATCTGCACTGTAAGATGATATTGGAAGGTAAATAGAATAAAGTGAACTGTTATCCCAAACCAAACGCCAAAGTTCGAAAGTTTGAAAACCGACATTAATTTCTTACCAACCTAATATTTGAAAAGAATAGGTGTATCCTGCACCACTGCATAATTTAAAAGCTTTAATTCCATATCGATGCCGTTTTTGTTTCAAATACTGTCGAAATATTATGCGGCCTCGGAAGGGCACCAATGATTCGTCTACGCATAACATTTCATCTGGATTGTAGTATTCTTTGAAACTTTTGTTTAACCGTTTGACTGCTAAGCAATTCTTGCAAGAACGCACGAAAACTGCGGGACATATTTTGACTTGATGTTGTCAAATAAAACACTCTCATTTAGACAAATATCAATCAATTTTAATAATTCTTTTCGTATTATAAAGAAACAATATTAATTGTGATTGTGAGTAAGAAAAAATAAACATTAAATAAAAAAACAACAAAATAAACAAACAAAATTGTTTTTTTTCTTTGAAAATTAAAATTTATAAAAAGATAACTAACAACTATGTTTTGCCGCACAAATAGCGTGAAGGCCTTTGTTACAACAAGCGCAAATAAGGCGGGAT